>NW_028321888.1:7331833-7635249 GCF_036245765.1 Copidosoma floridanum
TTTATGGATGATCAGAGTCTGAAGTAGCCGTGGGCCTATCAGGAGGAGGTGAACTTGGTTTTTCTAGAGCTCGGCGCTTGCTCTCCTTTCATTCCTGGCAGTATAATGAGAGCAGAATTTTTGGAGCTTTTTTTTCTTCCTCTCGTTGCTTGCTTCGCTGTAGTAGTAGGTTCGAGCTTACTTGAGCTGCAATTGTGTACATCACTGGCCCAATTAGCCTGTGCAATAAATGTTTTTATTTGTCGAGGAATTTTCAAAAAGGTTTTAAGGGTAACATATGGGACTGTAATGTTTTATAATTACTGGACTCGCTGTCAGAGCTTGAAATGTTAGAGCGACTACTGCTTTTGTTACTGCTGGATGTTGAAATTTTTCTGACCCTCTTACGCCTCCTCTTAAGATCTAAATAATCTTTTACGGTATTTATTTCATAAGAATCTGCAGGGTTACACGAAAAAGCGTCAGCATGTGAATTTAAACGTCCAGGTTTGTACTTATAGGTATAGTGGCACCCACGGAGTTTTGCTCTCCATCGATTAAGGCGACTCATAGGGTCTTTTGTTGATTCAATCCATGTCAAAGGTTCGTAGTCTCCGTAAACTGTTAATCTTCATCCGTATAAATAGTGTTGACAATATTGTACGGCGACTATTACTGCTGAGCACTTTTTTTAGAAGTGGAGTAATTTCTTTCGCATTAATTAAGAGTGCGAGACATGTAGGCTACAAGATGATCTTCTCCTGGTTCTCCTCAACTTAAAACAGTACCGAAAGCTAAGTTGGATGCGTTGGTAGTTAGAGTAAACGGTTTGTCGAGATTGACTCATGCAAGTACCAGGGCCTCACACAGGGGTGATTTCAGTCTTTCAAAGCTCTCTTCCTGAGTCTTAGTCCACTCGAACTTTAAACTTTTCCGTAATAATAGGGTTAAAAGCTCTGCAATTTTAGTATAATCTTTAATAAATCGTCTATAATATCCTGTGAGTCCTCAAAACTCTCGAATTTTCGTACAATTTGTTGGTGTTGGAAAATTTTTAACTGCTTTAAGTTTCTTGGGATTGAGTTTTACTCCATAACCACCTATGTTATGACCTCACTATGTTACTTTAGGAGTTAAAAATTTGCAATTATCTAGCTGTAATCTTAAACCAGCATCTGATAGTCTATTAAAAAATTTTCTTAATTTTATTTCATGTTCTTCTAAAGTTTTGGTACATATTATAATATCATCTAAAAATATAAATAGTTTTGTGCCTTGCCATTCCAATAATCCAGAACCCATGAGTCTTTGGACTGTAGCTAGTGCATTGCATAATCTAAACGGCATACCTGTATACTCGTAAGGTCCATAGAGAGTACTGACAGCTGTTTTATGGCGATCTTCAGGAGATATTTAAATTTGATGAAATCCATTAGCTAGGTCGAATACTGAAAAAAAAATTTTGATCCACCAATTTGCTCTAATATCTCTGTCATATAAGGCAATGGGTAAGCATCAGAGATAGTTTTAACCCTTAATTTTTTGTAATCTATTACGAGACGATGTCTCTTTTCTCCGTTGGATCCTAGCTTTTTGGGGACAATCCACAGCGGACTATTGTACGAGATAGAAGAATAGTTAATGGTTCCTTCTTGTAATAATTTATTGATTTGATCTCTAACTTCCTAGTATAGAGCAAGAGGGTATCTATATTGTTTAGTAAAAATAGGTTCATCGTCAGTTATTTGTATATTATGTTGTACATACGACGTACGTGGAGCAGCATCATCTTTGATGTCAAATAGATGTGAATACTCTTTTACTATTTAGCAAAGTTGTTTATAGCTTGTGTTATCATGATAATGTAAGCAAAGCTTTTCTGTAATATTTTTATTTCTTGCCTCTGTTATTATGTTGGGAGCATCATTGCTAAAATTTGAGTCGAGAAAATTTTCTGAATCATGTAGATCAAAAGGTACGAGATTTTGCGAAGGGATCTCTACGTCTACTGGCTCTTCTCTAATGTTTACAGCCATCGTGAAACAGCGGCCTTTATTGTGTGTTACTGCTGCTTCACCTACGAATATACCAGGAGTAGTTTTTATCGAGCGCAAGTATGCTTCCCCATGGCTGTTAGTTTGTATTATAGGAATCTCTATGGGAACTCACATTTTTGCTGATATTTTACATACACTATTTTGACCAAGGGTTACTGCTGTAGGTTTAAAATATTGAGAAATCGAAAGAGATTTCAAGTTTTCTTCATTTATGCTAATGTTATCTATAATTTCGTGAAAACTAATTTCATTACTTATATATTCTGTCGTTTTATCAAGCAATCAAGTCCACGTTCTTCGTCACTTATTGATACAATTCTTTCTATTAATGGAATGGGACTCATAGGTCTTCTTTTTAGTATCAAGGCTCTTGTATCATAACAAAGCCTGGCCCGTTCTTCGGCTACAAATAAACTTCCTAATATTCCTATCTCACTGAGGGGTATTTCTTGTGCTAAAACGTAAGAAACGTAATTTTTATCAAATATATTTAACGTTACTGTTCCTGATGTTATGATATTTTGAGAAGTTTATCCAATAAGAGCGATTTTTGCATTAGTATTTATAATAACATTAGGTAGTCATGAAGATATTTTAATAGTATTGACGTCTGCTCCTGTATTTATGATAAAAGTGTCTCCATTTTCATTCAATTGTGAAATTTGAAGTCTTACTGTCGGTGCATTGCCAATGTTTCTTGTGACGGACACTCGGGCGATTGCACAAATTCGTTCGTCAGTGGACACTGATTCAGGTCTTTGCTCGCCACGGCGTCTGGGTGATGAACACCGTTCCCGTTTAAAGAATGCCCTGGTTTGGGGAAACTGGGTCTGAAATTTTGCTGATTATTAAAAGAGTTTGACCTTGAGCAAAAGCTTGTGTTGTTTCGCGATTCACGTGGTATCTGAACATTTTTGCAAGTGCAGGGGTAATTTTCCATTGGAGAAGTAGACGAGTTACTAAATACATACTGTAGTAAGATTGCGTGAAAAGGGCAATTCAAATAGGCTAATTTTTGGATTTGATGTTGCGTTGGTTATGAGGGGCCAAAATTTCAATGATTTTCCCACGACTCGTTTAAAGGCTGGTAAGATTGCGCTTCATTCGATTTTTGCAACAATTTTACTGATCGATTATTTAAGTTGTTATTTCGATATTAAAGAGTTGGGTGTGATACTTTTCTTCCGTCTAAATTAAACGTAATAGGGAAAATTTTTATGTTATTAGGGTTGTAATAATAAGATATATTATCGTGGTTGTACATGTTGGGATCGTTGTAGTCAACTTGTTGTATATTGTTTTGATTGGGCTGAAAATATGCAAAATTTTCTTGTCTGTTTTGTTGGTGTACTGATTGATTTTGTCTTGCTGTAGGGTGTAACTGCTAAGCAAGGTACATACGTGAATTTTGATGGTACATGGTAGCGTGAGTATTGGGGTACAACATTTTTCCAATTCCATCTGCTTCTAAAGCTACTTGTAAAGCACTGGCAAACGTTTTTGGTACGTTTAACATCATGTTGGTCTTGAATCCGTTGGGTAGGCTTCGCATGAATGCTTCACGGACAACCATTTGTAGATATAACTTGGAATCAGGTTGTTGGTTTTTAGGAATGTTGGTAGAAGTGGCCTCTATTTTGGCTGATCTAGCGCCTTGATTAATGAGTTGGGAAATTCTCTCGTGAAAATCGCGAACAGTTTCTCCCTGTTTTATTTTAGAATTCCTAATTTCAGTAATGTATTGAGCTTAGGTTTTAAAAGAAACAAAGTGTGCCTTTAAGTGATTTATAAGATCGTCTAATGTATTCATCGTTAATCCGTCTACACAACTTCTTGCTCTACCCTTTAGCCTGGAAATGACTGTTCTTAAAAACATAGGCTCTTCCGCATTTGGAATAAGGGACCTACCATTTTTAACATCTTGCAAGAAATTTCCAAAAGGTGTATTTTGACCACTATATATTGGTATGTGTAAGGCAGCTTGACTTATTCAAAAATCTGAATTACTTAGGGCTACGTTACGTGATAATTCAAGGAATTCAAGTGATTTTTCGGCTTTCCTTGCTCTGCAGTATTGTTCGAGAGACTGTACCCTTGTAGCTACAACTGCTACCTTGCTTATATCCTCAAGTGTCTGATCCGTTATAAAAAAAAATTTCTGAAAATAGATAAAAGAGAACAATAAAGAAATTTAGAGAAAAAAATTTAAAAACTAAAGTTTATATTGGGTTGAAGCATACTCTAAGTAAAAAAAAGGCTTAGTTCCCTACAAGGGAGGCCAATTTGTTACGTCCGAACTTCTGTAAGTGAAGGGTGGAACTCATAGACTCGTTCTACAAACAAATAAATTTAATTTTTGTTCGTCAGGAATCAGCCATCGGCCCACCGGCTTTATCTTCTTTTACTTACAGTATACTTTTTTTCGAAATCGTTAACTCGGCGTTGTTGTGTTAGGTTTCACTGAACGATATGTATGAAATAGTGTACGCTGAGCTGGCGTTGACTTATTGTCAGAGTTTATGTCTTATGTCATACGGTAGTAGAGTATCTTATTCGTTTTTTTATCTCACATCCTTGTAAAAGTCTTTGTCATACAGTCTCTGTTTTATTTTTTCTCGATGTTTAATTTATTTATTAAGGTGAGAATTATATGTCCATCAATTGGAATTATTAGATCTTGAAATGTTTCATATAATTTATTAATTGGAATATGTTTGAATTAAGAAAGTAAATTTAATCAACAACAAAGTTATGTCTTATCTTATGACTTAATAAATTTAGAAAAGCCTAAAATAGTTGATTTTACAAATAGTATAAATAATAGAGTTTCAGATTCAGTTTTTCTTAACTAAGCTCACTTCTTTGATCGTTTGTTAGCCGCTGCTTGTACCCACGAAGTCGCAAGATCTAACAAAGTTAACTGTAACGATGATCCTGATCCTACACGAGAGCACTCGTGGCAATGAGAATAATTAGGCTTCTGCTTTTAACGTTGGAACCCAAGTCGACGGTCCTTTTTTCTTGTTCCTCCTCGATTTACTTTTTAGGCAAGTTTACAGTGGCCTGGTTTGCTCGAGCTTTTCTCACACAGCTTAGTCACCGAACTAAGTCTTACATTTGCTTGAAATGCATGCTTTTAACCACCAGAGCTTAACCTAATTACCCTCCACTGACACGAGCACAGTCGTGGTGCAATAATTTTACAGTAATGGATGGTAAAAATTGCTGATCTCTCAAATTTTACATTAAGTATAAGTTGCTGTCGAAATTGTGTATGATATCTCTTTTGTACATCCACAGTAAAGAATGTTGAAATTGTTGATTCATCCCATTATTTGGTGTACTAATGCGAATTGATTTTATAAGATGAGCGTTTTATAAGATTGTTTGAGGTTGCACACGTAGTTCGAGTTTTGCGACGATAGCTTGTTGCAAAAGAAGTAAGTTATATGTCACGTGATTGCAGAATCAGGTAAGCCGCTCAATGGTTCGAGATCACTGAGCTTTTGCTTTTTATAATTGAAAAATAAAACTCTGTGTTTGAAAGTAATAAATATTAAGTATATGACATGGGATGTCACACGCACATTATATGCTTCGCGCTGACTCTTTAAATTTTAACTTGAAGAATTTAATGTATTTTCATTAATTATTTTAAAGAAAAGTAAAACAAATAAAAGGAGATAAATAGGAATAAATATTGTATATCATAAATTCTTACGTGATAAAGAATGCTCCCTTTGCAACATGAAATGCATAGCTACCCTGATTAGTCCTACAAATGATCTAGCGCACAACGTGCTCACATCCCTTCCTTTTTCTCCCATCTATTCCTTAAATTTTCTGGGTATGTTAGACGAATTTCAGGTATTGGACATACGTAATAAAATAACTTATCATAGAAAATGTTAAATACTATCACATGTCCTTTTTGGCCTTATCCCCTGATTTAATCGCTCGTTTCAAATTTTGCAATTTTTTGCAGAAATTGAATACTGCACAAATTTTTTACTTCTAAATCACATGATTGAAAAAAAAGGAAGTAAAAGTTTATCAAGTTAAATGCAGACATGAAATATACTGACTGCATTTTATATACAAGACACACGAGAAAGTCTGATAACGTCTCTAATACCTGTTTTATTGTTAATCTTAGTACAACATTCTCCTTGTGAAAAAGTTATTCGAAAAATTTTTGCAGACATTAAATGCCGTATAAAATCTCCCTATCTTACTCACATCCATGCAAATAATTACAAAGACAAAGCTCTTTCTTAATAATAGATGTCAATTTTCAAAAAAAAGGAGTGAAAAAAACAGGTCGTATTAGGAATTATGTAAAATACTGATGTATAGGAAGGTATACATGGTCGACGTTACAGTTATAAACAAAAGTTGATAAGATCTAGTCAAAATTTGATAATATTTGTGGAAGTGTACAGTTTGTTTATTTTCTTTGAGGAAAAGATATGTCATAAGCTTATAGACAATAATATCTAAGTTTGTCCATTGGTCTTTTATTAACTGGTATAGCATCATTGTCTTTGTTGTTTTATTTTTTTATTAGCTTTCGACTTTTAACTACAAAAGGCATAGGTCATTTTACCCATCAATTCTCATTTTATTACAGATATACAATTTTTAATGAAGTTTCTTGCATCAGTCACATTTGTCGAATTAATTTTTTCGTTACTTCTTAAAAAAAGGTTATCTTTTTATTAAGAATTATTTTTGCATACATATATTTTTATTATGACTTTTAATGACCTCGTTTATTTATCTTTCAAATTTTTTAAGAACTCTTAGTTAAAACTATGATGGCTTTCTTTATTCAGAGTTTGATACAGATAAGATTCTACTACTGTTATAAATTTTAATTTTGTTGTTACTGGCTTGGATGGATGTCACATTGTTTGCAAGTTCCAGCTACTTCAGAAATTTTTTTAGTTATTTTCTGATGACTTTACTATAATCTCTTAGTTAAGTGATATATTTTTCTGTATCTCTTATTTAATTTTTTTTTTTTTTTTGATTTAGTGTTTGAATATACATGAGATTTTTATTATGCTTGAAGTTACTGATACATAAAGCATAGTCGCTAAGACCGTTGTAATTGCTAACCGCAAGAACTACTGAACCGATTTCGCTAAAATTTCTCATACTAATTCTTGATAATTCCGAGATGGTTTTTGCATACTTTTTTTCTTGAGAACTAATAACAATAGCAATAAATGAGCTCAAAGTTTTGTTAAAATAAGTTAGCTTTGCGCCTTAGTTCAGTAGAATCCGCTAGGTGACATCGATGTTAAATTGAAGCCACCATCAATCAAAGAGTGTGAAAAGTGGTTACAAGATGCCCCATCAAGTTCTCGGTTATCGTAGTCGTTCATCAGCAGTACACCAAGAACAGAGTAGTTCGTCGTGCAGCTGGGCAATCTGGCTACCGATGACACTCTTCTTTCATGAGCAAGCAAAATAAATCGGTTTTAACCCGAGGTCACCAAGATAACCGAGTGCCACAGGAAAATAGACGACATCAACGTCTCCAGTGGAATACCAGAAGACGTGACTAACCAGAGAACAACCTGCTCCAATACTTCAGAGTTTTTTGGCCGTTTAATCATCCAACCTGGTGCCGTCAGAGAATTGACTCACCAGGAAAGACAGCCCTGAAGAGTATGGGCAGCCACAACAGCCTCCTTTTTAGTGGTCGTCCCAATGGCATACCTACACAGAAGGTATTCTCCAGGCCCACTTTCCCGACGAACAATGAGCGATTGGTTTTTTAGGGAATGACCTGAAGACGAGATATTCTTTGGTCAGTGGAGTACCTCCCTCTAGCATGGTCTCTGTAAGTGGAGACTCTGAGGGTAAGAGTCAAGCTACGTGTAGTCGGCTCTATCATCAAGAATAATAATGAGGAATGGCTGGAAGTATCAACACTGGTCCTTTTCAGGGCCATTATAAGTATTTACGTTCACTACTTAACCATAAATGTCATCGAGTCTTTTTAGGGCCACTTGCATTTTTACTGCCATTTCTGAAAACGATTCGTCGTTAGATAAAAGACTATGTAAAGCTGGCCACTATTAAACCAAGTCAGTCATTCACTGGCAGACGTCAAGAGCGGAGTTGTTCATCACACGGCTGGGAAACTAGGAATGATCGATCCTCTCCAAGGTCTGTGCTGGAGGAACCTAACAGCTATGAAGGAAAAATGAGCTTGAGCCAACGGGACAGTCTCCAACGGGAAAGTATCACGAGCCAATCTCTCCACCTTAGATCACTAATACAACTGAGCTTTAAAAAAAAGGTACTTTAGACACCAACGTCTATGACGTTATACCGGGAGACGTTGGGAAAGAAGTTTACAACAAGCTCCAAAACTTCAAACGTTGTAGTTTTCTTGCTGATCATTGTGGTGCTGCAATAACAGGCCAGAGAAGATTACTCTGAGGTATAGAGGCAATCACGTTTGCTGAAAACTTCAGTCAAGAAAGAGTTTACTTAAGAAGCTCTCCAGCCCTTTTCAGGGTCATCAGACGTCAAACTACCTTGTCAACAAATATATTAGAACTTAACAAAGTTGACAGAAAACAGCCTTTAGGGGTCACAAAAACCTTAAGCATGCTAAAAGTCGCAAGAGGGTGAATTGGAAGGAAAACTTGAGATGTATCTAATGAATACAATTTTAGGCGTCAAGAAACGGACGCAGCAAATTTATCAAGATTGGGGCAGCAGCATAAAAATTGACAAATAAAAAATCCATTACGTTATAGATCAGCTTTTTATTGTACCCTCTCAGTAATCTCTTAAATCTTTCAGATTTTTAAACAAGTAGAGAATGTATTTGTATTTCAGTGATGATAAAAAATGTAGAGATTAAGCTCCAGGACTTGCTGTGGTAATAAAGTTGTGAGATAAGAGTAAAATTTTTTTCTTAATTACATATTTTTTGTGAGTTTTAAATCTTTACCGTTTTTAAAAACAGCCTTGTTTATAGATTATACGGGAGAAACTGCAAATCAACGGCCTTTTAGGGCCAATGATTATTTTATAGCGTAAGGAAAACACGGTACTTTTCAGCATAATTATATTTTTTTCACTTTTTACAGCTTTTAACTTGATCTAATAAACTGTATGGATTCCGAACAAATGTGTTTTTAATAAAAAGATTTTTGGTCTGAAAAGTTTAGAAATAGAAGTAAAATTTTTAACTGAAATCTTTTATTTACATTACATGTAAACACATCCTACGGTGTTCTATTTAGTAAGTTTTCGGCGAGGCCCAGACGGGGGGGGGGCGCTAGTTTATTGTAAAACACCTGTTTTTTAGATTATTCTTGTGCAAAAAATCAGTGACCTTATAACACTCATAATTTTGTTTGTAAAAACAGTACTACCAGTCAATAATTAATTTAGAAGTACCCTGCTATAGAGTCTTCGAAGGTATGTATGGGATTCTAGTATATTCTAATATTTGTCGTGTTTGTTAGGTATCTTAGATTTGGTTTTGTAGATAAATCTAGTAGCTAAGAAGTGATATTACATGTAAGTAGCATTGAGTAAGGCTTGCAAATATGCTGGCAGTCTATACAATAGTACGAGTAACTAACCCTTAGTGCGGATGAAATAAAGCGTTATTCTTTAAAGATATTTACACCAAAATGTATGTGTTTATAATATTCTCTAAATTAGGAGCTTATAATTTTTAGTAAATAATCTGACGTATATTTTAATTCAAGAAAACTCAGCCGTACCGAAGTTAAACATAGGTTTGAAAATTAACTCTCTTCGCACGTAAACCTAATTTACACGTTCGGTTAAAACTGGTTAAAAAAAAAACTGCATTGCAATTATTATAAAAAACGAGCAATCGATAGATACGTTTAATATCAATCTATTGTGTTAAATGTAGGTCTATCATCCGTACTAGTTTGAACAAATTTAATATAAAAAAAGAAATTGTTCAAGTAAAGCAGAAGTTAAAGCATTCTAAGTCCCGCACTATTACAGAATTGACAATATAGCATACGATACAGCAGGCAGCACTATTATGGGTTCTCAAACGAATGATTATTCTGTCCGTTTTATGAAATCGATGTAATTAATTTGTGTAAAATTTACTTATAATATCATTCGAAAAAGTCTTAGAAATAATTGTAGATATCCTCAATATAATAAAATAAGGAATATTATGTTTACGTATTATTTGTTACTTGCATACATTACAATCATATAAAGTTTCTTTGAATAATGAAATAAAGTGATAAAAAATTTTTTTCAATAAATAAATCTAAAGAATTTAAGTAGTAATAAATATATAAATAAATTATGTTCCTAATAAAGCACTTGTTTATATTACTTAATATCAAACTTCTGAAGCACGTAATGATTTTATTTAAAGTATATTTCTGGTTTGTTATTTTAAGATTCCCATCACTCATTCTTTCCGACAAAACATCTATCACTCATTGGTCTCCACCTTTTTTAAATTTACATAAAAGGAAGTGTGATACGTTTGTAACTGATACATAAAAAAAAGTAAATTATACGACATGTTATTCCCAGCTAGTCTTTTAACTACATTGCTAGATACTGACCCGTTAAAAGAATTCAATAAATGTAAATTTTATATTATCTTATCAGTATCCATTTCTTTTTTGGCATAGTAAGCAAACGTTTTTTTATTTTTTAAACGTACGCCTTCTTTTTCAAAATAATGACTTTATTTTTGCAAAATTTTTACATCAAAAAGTGCATCATGAAAGCTGTTCTCTTCAGCTGTGTTTTATTATGAGTAATTAGCAGCCAAAGTTGTTAGATGAAACATGCTTGGACCCATTTGGCCAGCTATGTGTTTTCTGAAAATAGAAAGCGTATAAGTAAATCCAAGCACCTTTTTCTTAAACAAGTTTTCCAAATGGTTTTGTATCCATTTCTGTTACACTTTTTCTCAAAGTCACTAATCTGAAATCGTTGATTTACCCTCACGCGTAACGCGCCTACAGGAGTATAACTTCAAAAGCCAATCAATAATGTAAATATCTGGAAAAACGTGATTCTCTGATTAAAAACTTTTTAAAAAAATAACTCTACAAAGAATCCTATAATTTTAAAATAAAATAAAAAAAATAATAAAACTTAGTACATGTACATTTGTGAATTTTTTTTATTTCTCATATGATTCTGACTGGTATGTATACAATTTAATTTTTCACATGTACAGGTCACAATAAATTTATTTTGCAAACCTAACCATTTTTCGTTATTTTTCAAGATCTTAAAACTGACCACAGTTGATACATTCCATACTTTTTGCTAACGCTTGCAAATTTATTATTCTATTCTCTTCTAAAATGCTGCTTTGTTCTTTAGTTCATTCTTCCCCTTCCGTTTCCAATCACCTTCTGTTTGCTCTACCTCTTGTCATAGATTCTATTGCTCTTTTCCATTCATTCACTCTCTTTTTTATTGAAAACATTGTATTTATCTTTTTAAAGTCCTTATTCAAACTTTTTTAATAGATATTCATGTACCTCACAAATAATATCTCTTTACCTCATTACTGCTGATAAATTTTGTAACCTACTAAATTTAGCTAATGTACAACTACTAAGAAGTGGAAGTCCTCTCGACTGCACGTGAAAAATACACCAAAAATATTTTTACGTCCAATCTTTAACAATCAAAAGCGCACACATGTGTGTGCATGCACAAGTATGCTAAGGTCAGTGTGTATGTGCCAGAGTTACCAATATTTTCTTTATAGGCTACTTGTATTTGCTCTTATACTATAGGTAAAATTGAATGGGCTCTACTGATCAGGATAAACGTCGTAAGTACGTGGACTTGACCAAACATTGTATTATTTATAAGCAGCTAGAGTTATGTCAATTTTCTTCCTAGTTTTGTGATATTAAATTAACTAATGTAAATAGTGAAACTATTCATTAGTTTAAAAGTGAATCGATTTACTTACAAATAAGTAAATATTAACAATTTCATCTATGTATACGCACTATTAAAAATAGTGAATATAATTCTACTATTTCATGTAGTGAATATTCGCTGCTTCAAAGTTATATACTATGACGGGGTCATTTTCTATTTTTGAGCCGAAAAACACCAAAATTCGACTCTACGTAAAATTAGATGTTTTAGGCCTCGTTTTAATGCCCTATGTGTTTATTTTTTGTTATGTTTCATGCGAGGAAAGAGAAGATGACACATATAGCCGGTGAGATGAGCAAAGAGAAGTGCGAGCGGGAAAAGCCAGAGTAATAAGAAGAAATATGTAATTGAAGGACGATAAGTGATGTTAACGTTAATACATTTTAGTGTGAATCCGTAGGTTGGTAGGAAAATAGATGGGTTATCGAATTGTAGGGGTTATTGTTATTATTAATTGTATTTTCTTACTGGGTCTCTTGTAAAATTTGAATGCGCCGTAAATAGGAAGTGTGTGTGTATATATGTGTAGTTAAGGGGAAAACGAGACATGTGTGAGCTAGGTCGTGTGAGAGAAGTAGGGAAAAGAAAGATATAGAAGAGATTTTGTAGGTAGTAGGACGCAAGCAGCAAGACTGAGAGCACTCCTTGACGAGCCTTCGAGAGGGAAGGATGTAGAGCGTGTGCGCTATCGAAACGTCGTCCAACCTACGCCCGTCGCCAGTCCATGGCGATCTACGGCAGGCATCATCTGCAGCCTGGCTAGAGACTACGCAATTACGAGAGGTGGGATGGCAGTGGGTGACATCGCGAGGACACGACGCCGATATCTTCCCTGTGGATAATGGTCTGGAGGTATTTCGAGGTATATTCAAAATGGCTGATCCAATATGGCGGCAATAAATCGGGAATTTTATGAAAATTTTAATTTAATTGTTAAAGTTGTTATTGTTGGGTTATTAGGGTCTCTGATTACGAATCTGAGGTTAGTTTTTTTGTAAATTTAAATTGGCCGATCCAATATGGCGGCAAAAAACCAGAAATATTATAAAAATTTGAATTTAAGTGTTGAAATTGTTATTGTTAGGCTTTTGGGGTCTCTGATTACGAACCTGAGGTTAGTTTTTTGTAAATTCAAAATAGCCGATCCAATATGGTGGACAAAAATCGGGAATATTATAAAAATTTGAATTTAATTGTTGAAGCTGTTATTGTTTAAGTTACTTATCCCAAATTCAAGGTAAGACTAGTATTGAAAAAAATGGTTGATTCAATATGGCCAACAAAATTATGCATTTTTCTGAATGAAAATAAATTGATTTTTTTTATTAATAAACGTCCGTAATTAAATATGTTCACATGCTATAATCTCCTTTATAGGTATATACGTATTGTCTAAGCTAGGGCTTGCGTAACATGAGTTGTATGCATGAAATTAAAATGTCCAATCCAATGTGGCGGACGAAAATGTCTATATAAAATGTCTAAATATATAATTGGTTAATTACTACAATTAAAGTTTTTTTTTTATCGCTTGTACGGAATTTGAGGTCTGATCCATGTGTTACCATGTATACGATTTAATATGGCCAAAACAATCGTAACATTGTTTCAATTTTAATACAAAATTTCAGGTTAGAGAAATGGAAGAATTACAGTTTGCTTGAAAACTTTTATCTATGTGGATTCAGATGAAAAGTTAGGGTTAGATATGGCAAAGTCCTATAAAAAATTTATTTCATGTATTTTTTATAAATAAATACAAATTATTACTTTCTAGACAAGCCAGAGGCGCTTTATGCGTTCTCCTTAAATTTTTCGTAAATTTGAAACGTTTTCCGGCTATTTATGTAGCTAAAAAAAACACGCATTATACGTAACCTATATATTTGCATAACTGGTGCATTAAGGATTACTCATATTTTTTATTTTATTCCTGTTATTTAATCAAGAATAAGTTAACATATAAGTTTTTACAATGAACACTGATATAACTATATCGTAAAAACTTAACTAAAATTTTTAGCTACATTGTTATCTTTTTTATCCGCGGTTTTTCTTGAATATGATCATGTAAGCATCCCCAGCCAATCATATGACGAATAAACGGCTGTATACGAAATAACTTACCTTTTTGAGATAGGTTTTTCGATTGCGCTCATGCGTGTTCTTTTCTCAACTCGAAAGAATTTAGTTTAAAATTAAGCAGGTATAAGCGGTTTTTTATTATTTTAAATACACAACTAGTTGGGATGAATCATAAAGCTATGTACTTACATTCCCAAATTATACCAAGTAAATTCTAATATAGTAGCACTTAATTGCGTTACAATCATGTGCTCAATTTATAGTTCAGCATTTAATGAGATTCTACTAGCGTGGTGGCAGTTTATGACCATGGTTGTTGGTAAAAAGTATTTTTTCTCTATAAATTTTGAACATGCATATTGGTATGCCGGGATCATTATGCATAAAAAAATTAGTAGAGAAAAAATTCATATGACTGTGCATAGAGCAAATCAATTAAAAAACTAAAATTTTTTTCTAACAACCTAGAACCTAAACTGCCACCACGCTAATAGAATCTTATTAAATGCTGAATTAAAAAATCAGCATATGCTTGTAACGAATGTAAGTGCTAGTAAAAATTGGCTGCTATTCTAAAAAGAGTAAGATAACTTTTGAGTAGGAATAAGCAAGTTTTACTGTACCATTTTGTGTTTCTTATTTTACTTGCATCAAATATGTAATCTTATATGATGAGCTTGCGTTGCGTGTTGATATGCAAACATAATATTCTTACAATAAATAATATATTAGGACGAAAAATGAATCAAACAATATTCATCAAGTTCTGCATTAAATATTTGTAAGTTCGGATTTTATTAATATATCTTTAATTAAATCTAAAAACTCTTTACAAATAAAATATGCATTACTACTATTTTTTACTTTCACAAGTAAATTTTTCCGTTTTTTTTTTTTAATGCTGGCTTAAACTGGAAGGCTTTCTGCTTTTTGTAATAGTTTAAACTGTGAAAAGATATGAGACTTATAACATCGACTTAGGCTTTCAGATTCTAGAATTTCATGTACGATTTTTGCTTAGATGAATACAAATGCGTATATTTTGGGTATTCGCATAGGCCCACAGTTAGTCTTACTGTCAATAAACATTACAATAAACAATGAGCCCAAATGTTAAAGAAGGCCAGCCTCGAAAAAAATCAAAAATAAGCATTAATACTGGTCGAAAACGGAGAAGCAACGAAGGTGCGTCTCGAATGACTGTACATTGACGTGCATTGGAAATTGCAACAGTGGCTAAAAATAACACATCAGTGTTAGAGTTAGCTTTAAAACAAGCTAAAAAACATAATATTGATAATTTGTCTGAAGATGAATCAAACATTCTTTCCGATACAAAAAGAGACGACATGCACTCAAACGAATCCGCATTGGCTTTTTACATCGAACATGATTACAGCAAAAGAAAATATCTTGCATTAGTGAAGGACGTTAAAGAGCATGGCAGCCAAATTTACTTAAGTTACGATAAATTAAGCATTGCTATAAAAGCATGCAAACCTAATGATTACAGTATTTCTGAAGTAGAAATATTTACACCGTTGCAGAGCATATTGAATAAAACTGGAGAGCGTTTATGTTACTCCGTGGCTTTGGATTGGTCAAAAGATGCTTTGAAAAACTTGGAGCTTCATGTAACTCTGGGTTTTGGTAGCTCCTATGGTTACAACAACAGTTATCAAAGATTTGAAAATAAATCCAATGAGAACTTACAAGCTCAGTATTCTCTTTTTGTAAGCAGCTGTCTTATTATCCAGCTAAAATGTACAACTAATTCAGGTATTTCTGAGCTTTGAAACTGTATTAATTTAGATGAATATAATGTTTTCATGTACAAAACCATAAATCATAACATTATTGATAATTCTATTTTCAATAAAATTACTGGTTGAACCATAAATGATATAAAAGAGTAGTAAAATTAATAATATTTCAAAATATTATAAGTTCACTTCTACAATTACAATTTTTTTGGACAAAAATAAAGTTTAACAAGATCTTAATATTATTTTCTTTACTTTTCATTAGTTCAACACATTTTTTATCGTCTAAATATTGTCTCTTTATTTTCTATTCTTCATCTTGTTTCAAAAATTAGATACAAGAGCGAGCAAACTGAAACTTTATTCAAGTCTTGTGCAAGCTATTATGTAAATTAAATGTATTATAGGTAGAGTTTAATTTTACTTCTTGGTGTTTATATCTAGAGATTTCTTGGTGGAACCCAATCCCACAAAGCTACAGATTTTGCAGACCATCAAGATTGGCAATCGAAAAAGAAAATGATGAAACATCGGTTCAGGAATATTGTTGACTGAAGAATGAGATATAGACACTTAAACAACACATGTTCCTGTTGACAAATAGGAAATTAGTTAAAATGACTTATATTGTTTTCGAAACCATGTTTTATGGTAAAGCTCTCAAATCAATAATCAGCAATAAGTCATCTTCATCCTGCCCAATGTGTTTAATTAGTAGCTATTGATTTAAGAACTTAGATGACAATTGTACTCCAACAAAATCGTCACTAAAACATGGGTTGAGCTTACTTCACTGCGAAATACAATCCTTCGAGCATTTAATTAGATTAGCTGAACGGATAGAGTTGAACCTGTCACTGTGGGACATTCCAAAAAGCAAAAAAGGTATAACGACTACTTAACTCAGAGATAAGTAGGGAGATTACCAGTGCCTATGTTAAAGAGTGTGCCGATGTTTCAGCGCTGATTTAAGCGCCAATCCATCGTGGCCAGCAGAGGAACCGGGCACATGTTTTGTATTGGCTGGCGGCTTGACGGCTTGGCTCGCGGGAAGAGGTAAGGGAAGATCAGTGAGGGATACATGAGAATCCAAATGTGTGTATCGAAGATGAAAATGGAGATGGAGGAGAAGCTAAACCTATATGTATATGCATACAACGGGCTATATATCTAAAGCTATAGTTGTACACTGGTAATACGGAAATGAGCTGCGCGTATTACTTTTCTTGCTTTTACTCCCTAACGAAAAGATAAGATTTTTAAATGCACTTGATCATTCGTTCAACTATACTAAACAAAAACATAATTGTCAGGTTATTAGCAATTTTTTTTTTCATATTTCAAAAAATGACAAGCTCAACGCAATTAACATATTATTATGCTTTATTAATAAACGAGCGCCTTTATCCCAATAATCCAGTGCGCTCACATGTTCTTCTTTTTTATGATAAGCGAAATTATCGAATAATAAATGAAGGCATTCACCACAACGACAAGGTACGCTCAAATATTTTTTGTACTAAGTAATATTATTTACTTATATACTGAACACCTTTACCCAAACGCTCCATTGCACTGATATCTTTATTTGTTAATTTATATTTTTTCACCATTAATACATAGCTTCACGGCAATAATACGATAAAGCTTAAATTAAATCTCAAGCTTCAAAACTTTACGATAAACACATGTAACTTTTAGTCTCATTATACCCTAAGAGTTTATAGCTCAGATGGCTAGAGCAGGAGGGTCAATTATAGTTTTGCAGCTCCGGGTTCTAATCTCACTCGGTGCAAATTTTTTTTTTCTTATTTTTACAACACTACTTTCAATGTTTCACACTTCTTTATATGATTACTTACGTATTTTGTTTTACCAGTGACCAAAAACATTTTTTTTAATTACTTTTTATGAAGAAGTAATTATCAAAAAAGAAAGTCATTACAGCTTTGTTTGTGGTCATACCTGTAATAGGTTATTATGAAAAATGCATGTTTTCTCTGTAGTTTTTTCGGACTGAAGACCGGCACACTTAATGTGGCCACATTACACGCACGTTTTTTTTTTTTTTTTTTTTAATTTGTCGAGTGCTCGACGAATTTATGGAAAATACTACTTCAAGACAAATTTAATAATAAAAACTAGTGATTAAGTACTACAATGAATTAATAAATACTGCGAATTTTTGTAACTGTTATTATTTAAAGTACTGATTTGTAAGGTGAGTTGTTTTCGGAAAGCACTATAATTATTTTGTGAGGCGATTATTTTACGACTTGAATTGAAAAGTATAATACAATTCTCAGAGACGCATACATTATGTACATAATTATAAAAATAATAAATATCGTGTAGTAAACAATATTTTTACAGAAATTTAAATTTATGACTCCAATCACACACAGTAGCGCATCCTATCTCATTTGCATCCCATTTAGAGCGAGAAATTATTTTAATTTATTACGGCTAATAATAATAATAATAATAATAATAGTAACAATAATAATAAAAATGATAATAATAAAAATAATAATAATGACTAGTAAATTATTTAGAAAACAGAAAAACAGTCTTAATTCTTTGGCAATGAAACAAGTAATTTTTTTTTACATGACCATCTAAGACCTACTAATAAATTATTTTTAATGTACAAAAGATGAAAAAAAAAGTATTTTGTTAATGGTTAAAAATAAAAGTTGAAAATTTCTTTTTAGAATACCTTCTAACAATTCAAGAATTCGTTAATGTCATTAGTTGTTATGCAAACTAGAATATAAAATTAAAATAATTAACTGCATTAAAAAAGCTGTTACTTGATGCGTCAAATAATTTTTTTAGCCATGAATGGAAAAAAAATTTTCTTGGATCGTGAACCAATGTTGAAAAAAAAAATCTTTTTAGTTACTGATAAAACAAAATACGTAAGCAATCAAAAAAAAAAAGTATGAAACATTTAAAGTAGTGTTGTAAAAATAAGAAAAAAAAAATTTGCACCGAGTGAGATTAGAACCCGGAGCCGCAAAACTATAATTCACCCTCCTGCTCTAGCCATCTGAGCTATTAACTCTTAAGGTATGATGTGACTAAAAGTTACATGTGTTTATCGTAAAGTTTCGAAGCTTGAGATTTAATTTAAGCTTGATCGTATTATTGCCGTGAAGCTATGTATTAATGATAAAAAAATGTAAATTAACAAATAAAGATATCAGTCCAATGGAGCGTTCGAGTAAAGGTGTTCAGTATATTAGTAATAAATATTACTTAGTACGAAAAATATTTAAGCGTACCCCGTCGTTGTGATGAATGCCTTCATTTATTATTCAATAATTTCACTTATCATAAAAGTGAAGAACAATTGAGCGCACCGGATTATTGGGATAAAAGCGCTCGTTTATTAATAAAGCATAATAATATGTTAATTGCGTTAAGCTTGTCATTTTTGAAAAATGAAAAAAAAAAATTGCTTATAACCTGACAATTATGTTTTTGTTTATTATAGTTGAACGAATGGTCAACTGCATTTAAAAAGCTTATCTTTTTTTCAGGGAGAAAAAGCGAGAAAAGTAATACGCGCAGCTCTTTTCCGTATTAGCAGTGTACAACTATAGCTATAGATATATAGCCCGTTGTATGCAAATACATATAGCTTTAGCTTCTCCTCCATCTCCATCTCCATCACCGATGCACACATTTGGATTCTCATGTATCCCTCACTGATCTCCCCTTACCTCTCCCCGCGAGCCGAGCCTACAAGCCGCCAGCCAATAGAAAACATGTGCCTGGTTCCTCTGCTGGCCACGATGGATTGGCGCTCAAATGAGCGCCGAAACATCGGTACACTCTTTAATATAGGCACTGGCAATCTTCCTACTTATCTCTGCTTAACTGCTTAAATTTCATCTCTAAGTCCACAATTAAGGTGCAAGACCAAAAAATGTGGTTAAAAGAATCGTAACAATACATTAAGTGTTTTTTTACATTCTCATATTAAACCTTGTTTTTGTTCTATACATCTTTTTATTACCTAATTATTATGGAGACCTTCGATAGTTATTACAAATTTTGTGTGATACATATACAGTAAAGAGCATCCTTAAATGAATTTTTATAATATTGTTAATTTATATTAATTAAATTTCAATTATTGCGCCTTTCTTAAGATAATTTTATTTTGTAATCGATAAGATTCAAAGTGTGTTCATTATTTTGCAGACGATTTGAAAAAAGAAAGTATTATCATTAAAGAAAAAATCTATGAAAAATTTCATGTTCGCATGGATCAAATTTTGCAAGGTCGTGGGACTTTAAATACTGGTAATATCGTGAGGCGATGCTTTCAATATCCAGAAGTATTTGCAGAATGCCAAAAAATTTTACTGGAAATAGTAATTAACTAGCAGCCCCCGTCTCGGCTTTGCCCAAGACTTACTAAATAAAACACCGTAGTGTGTTGACATATTGTAATGTGAAAAATTTTTAGTTAGAAAATTTTACACATATTCCCGATACATCTTAGAACAAAAATCTTCTTATTAAAAACATATTTTTTCGGAATCCATATAGTTTATTTGGTCAAATAATAAGGTGTAAAAATTCAAAAAAATAATAATGCTGAAAAGTACCGTGCGTTCTTTATGCCATAAAATAATCCATGGCTATAAGAAGTTGTTGATTTATAGTTTCTTCTGTGTAATTTACGAAAAGGGCTATTTTTTAAAGCTGTTAAGATTTCAAACCCCCAAAAAATTTATATTAAGAAAAAATTTTTTTTTCTCATATCTCACAATTTTATTACCAGAGCAACAAAGTCCTGGACCTTAAAACCTACATTTTTATTGACACAAAAACACAAATACATATTTTACTCATTAAAAAATCTGAAGTAGGATCTTCAAAGATTTTAGAGATTGCTGTGAGGGTACAACGAAAAGCTGATCTCTCATGTAATGGACTCTTAAGTTGTCGATTTTGACGCTGCTGTTTCAATCTCGATAAATTTTCTGCGTCAGTTTCTTGACGCCTTAAATTGTATTCATTAGATACATTTGAAGTTTTCTTTCCAATATACCCTTTTGCGACTATTGGCATGCTTACGACTTTTATGACCCCTAAAGGCTATTTTCAGTCAACTTTGTTAATTTTAATACATTTGTTGGCTAGGTAGTTCGACGTCTGATGTCCTTAAAAAAGACCGGTGAGCTTCTGAAGTTAACTTTTTCTTGACTGCAGTTAACAGCAATTGTGACTGCCTGGATACCTCAGGGTGATCTTCTCTGGCTTACTGTTGAAGACCCAGACTGATTGGGAGAAAAATTACAAAGTCCGAAGCTTTGGGGCTAGTTGTAGTGCTCTTTCCCAACGTCTCCCGGTATAACGTCGAAGACATTGGTGTCTAAAGCACCTTTTTTATTTGCAGATTTAGTTGTTTTGGTGATCTTAGATAGGGAGATTGATTAGTGATACTTGTCCAGTGGAGGCTGTCCCGTTGGCTCAAGTTTTTTATCCTTTATAGCTGTTATAGGTTTGCCCAGCTCAGACCTTGGAGAGGATCAGTGATTCCTGGTTGAATGCTAGAGTCGTCGGTCACCGGGTTTTCCAGCCTTGCGAAAAACAACTCCGCAGGTGACGTCTGCTAGGAATGGCTGACTTAATTTCATAGTGCCCGTCTTTAGTTAATATAGTCTTTTATTTGACGAATCGCTTTCGGAAATGGTAATCAAAATGTATTTGTTGGCAAGGTAGTTTACACTTAGGTGGCCCCTAAAAAGAACCGATGAAATTGATGGTTAAGTAGGGAACGTAAATACTTATAATGGCCCTAAAAAGCGCCAGTGGTGAAACTTCCAAGCTATTCTTTATTATTATTCCTGATGATAAAGAGCTGGCTACGGGTTGCTTGATTCTTACCCTGGAAGTTTCGATGTACGGAGACTGTAATGGAGGGAGGTACGCCGCTGACCAAAGAATATCTCGTCTCAGGTCGTTCCCCGGATAACCAACCGGTCATCGTTAGACGGGAACATGTGGGTAAGCGCGTTGGGGACGCAACGATCAAGAAGGTAGCCGTTGTGGATACCCGTGCCCCTCAGAGCTGTTTTCCCTTGCTTATATTTGTAGCCACAAAATTTCTATCTGCACCAGATGGGATGGTGGGACTGTCACACAACTATGAGGAGTTGGTGCAGATTGTGCTCTGGCTTGAAATGTCTCCGGGTATTGTGGCTGAGACGGCATCGGTTGGAATTAATTTTTTTTTTTGATCGCCCTCGTCGAGATTCAGGGTAAAGGGACACCTAGGTCCCTTCCCTTTAAGAGAAGAGTGTCGTCCGTAACCGGGATACCCAGTTGCAGGACAATCACCAGCATTCTCTGTACAGCTTGTTGAGCTGCCGAAGCTCGACTATGCCACTAACGATACGCTCCGGCCTATTATAACAACACTTATTTAATTATGTTGCAGGTAGCTTCGATTTTATGTCGACGCCACCTAGCGGATTTTACTGAACTAAAGTGAAAAGCTGGCGTATTTTTGCAAAACTTTGAGCTCATTTATTGCTATTGTTATTAAATTTTTTACGATAAAAACTATACTTAAACCATCTAGGAAGTATCATGAATCAGTGTGCAAAATTTCAACAAAATCGGTTCAGTAGTTTTCGCGGTTAGCGATTACAACGGTTTTAGCGCTTTTGCTTTATATATTAGGAAGATATCGCTCTAATATTATCGGTCTTTAAATGCTGTAAGAATTTAAATTTGGTAGAACTGGAACAATTTTCACACGAAACGTATAACTTATACTACAAAACGTATCCGTTTGCAAGAATGAGTCCTACTGTTCACAAATTGTTAAAGCATGGCTGTGCCATTGCAAGCCAATTTCCACTACCCATGCTTTTTTATTCTAAAGACGCGAACGAGTCGTGGCACAGGTTGTATCGTAAGAACCAGACCTCACACGCACGACAAATATCCAGGAAAGCAAAATTATTAGATATTTTTAATCGAGCCCTTTACTGTAGCGATTCATTCATTTCTTTAATATTGATTGACGAAAGAATGAGAAGATCGAAAAATGGTTGGACAGCTTTGGATATCAGAAGATTCCTCGCAGACAGGTAAGTTAAAACAATAAGATCGTTGAATTCTTCACATATTAATTAGATCTTGTTTTAGTGAGAAAGTTGACGATGACAAAAGTTATGATGAAAGATATAGTGATGATATAACCGACTCACAGAGTGAAGCTGAAAGAGATTATTGAATGTTATTAAAGATTATATATGACTCACTGTTTTTTTATGTTTAAAATACTTATTAAAAAATATATGATTCACTCGATTACAGCGAAGTATGTACCCTGTTTATTAGATTCTTAATCTATAACCTTATTATTCGCCTCAAGCAAAATTTGGCAAAATTATTAAGAAGCTCTCATCATTTTTAAAACTCCTCTTCATGCTATTATTGGTATGTTATACACAATAATAGATAAGTTAGTAGATTTTCATGGACATGCAACATTTAATTTTAAAAATGAAGGTTACATCTGTAACCAAAGAAAGAGAAATAAGTCAATTTACTGATGTTCTATCATATATTTAGATGTTTTGATTTTGCCTGCAAAATAAGAAAAGCAGTTGATAATTAAAGTTATCGAATATCCGACCATGAGTTCTTATCTGGATCCACATAGATGAAGGTTGGCAAGTGAACTGTAATTCTTCCATTTCTTTAACCTGAAATTTTGTATTAAAATTCAAACAATGTTACGATTGTTTTGGCAATATGAAATCGTGCATATGGTAACACATGGATCAGACCTCAAATTCGCTATAAGCAATAAAAGAAAAACTTTGATTGTAGTTACAAACCAGTTATATATTTAGACATTTTGTATAGACATTTTTGTCCGCTATATTGGATTGGACATTTTGAATTTCGTGCATACAACTCATGTTACGCAAGCCCTAGCTTAGATAATACGTACATACCTATGTAGGAGATTATAGCATGTGAACATAACTCATTACGTACGTTTATTTTAAAAAAAATGAATTTATTTTAATTTAGAAAAATGCATAATTTTGTTGGCCATATTGTATCAACCACTGTTTTCATTACTAGTCTTACCTTGAATTTGGTATAAGTAACTTAAACAATAACAACTTTAACAATTAAATTTAAATTTTTGTAAAATTCCCGATTTTTTGCCGCCAAATTGGATCGGCCATTCTAAATTTACAAAAACTAACCTCAGAATCGCGATCAGCGACCCCAAAAACCCTACTGTGGTAAATTTCGAGAAAATTGTATTGAAAACAGGAATTTTATGAAGAATTTAATTTTTTTATAGTAATTATTTTAATGTTTATGATGAATTATAATTGTTTATAACAATATTACGCGATTGCCTATAGTTTTTCTGTATACCAAGTCCAATTACCTGTAAGATAAAAAAAGTGATATCTTTATCCTGTCTCGAGATTGACAATTTTGATACAAAAAAATGCAAATTCGCCTACTGTGCGCCGGTAGGACAGCCAGCGGACAAAAAGAGGATGTGTAGTGTATGTTTTTGTCATCGAGTTGATGCGTGAGGTAGCTCGAGATCAAAGGCGTTTCGTTGTGGCTAAGTGTTATCATGATCGAACTGGATCGTCGTAACCTCAGAGTTAGCCGTTCTCTAGGTCGTGTATGGGGAATTTTGGATGTGCGTGTGCATATGTGTAGGTGTGCGGGTGTGGGTGTATTAGTATAGCGGCGAGTGTATAAATCTGCGACTTGCAAATCCACACCGTAAATAGTGGTATTCTCTTGTAGTGTTCATCTATTGTTAAAGAAATAAAGAGTAGTGTAAAGGTGAGATTCGTGTTAGTGTATTTGTTTGTATGAGTGTAAAACATTTATATCTAGGTAATTTCCCTCGGGAACTGTCCACGTCCCGATGGACAGTCCGCGGCGGGGCCTCCTCTAGGTGGAGATTTACATCGGAAGGTGTGTTGGATCGGAATGTTTCAGCGTTTTAGGGATTGTAGGTGTTCGAAGGTGATTTTAGTGCGTCGTATTGGACAGGCTCTTGTCAACGTGAAAACGTCGATTGGGATTGAAAATGCAACGTTACAATACTTATAGTTTGCTGAAATAGTAAATATTAACATTAAAATAGGTGTTATTCACCTTATTAAATTTACGGAGTACATCTACAAGACTAAGAAAAAATATCCTCTAGTACTGCTTTATATTTGATAGGGTAGTATTAAATGTTATTGAATGTCGCTACAAGATCTTTATTTATAGATTTCTTGATAGATAATAAGACATTGAACGTTTATTTATTACAAACATTGGTGCAATCCAATTAACTGTCAGCACTGCTTCATATTCAAGCTTCTCTCACCTCTCTAAACTATTTCTCTAACATTTATGAACAACCTTAATCTAAAACTCACGAACAGAAAAATTATGAAAGAATAATTACGCAATAAAAATCAACGTAAAACTTTTAAAATTAAAAAAAAATGAGAAATTAAATTTATAATTAATTTTTTAGTACAAATTAACAAATTGATATAAATTAAATATATATTCAATCATACACAGAAAAGTTGCAATGAAAAAGTATTTTTTTCTAGTAAGTTTAAAGAAAATTATTTAATTACATAAAAAAATAATTTTTATAAATAGTTTATTATTGGCAACGTGTAAAGAGGTATGGGGGTATGGCATAGTGTGATATGTCGTGAAGAGTAGGGAGCGATATGGAGCAGGATGGGGGGACAGTAAAATGAGAAATTCACTTCGGTTACATATTTTTTCAAAGCCACAAATCTAAAATCATTAACTTCCTCCGTAGTGCAGAAGGTGCTAATATAAGTAAAATTTAAAGAAGATATATATCCAATTTCTTTGTTAAGTTTGATTGACAGACTAACTAGATTTTTATAAGTAATAAAGGTTATTATATCGCATCAGGTGCCAACTGTGTGCCCATGTAAGATTTTCACAGAAGTATAACTATATATTCATTCAATGTATACAGGCAGTGATGCCAGACGGTACTGCGAAGTTGCACATGCGCAGAAGAGCTTAATGCTCATTCGCCAGTACAGCAGCGCGCTGCTTAAAGTAGGCCCCACCTCAGCTCTCTCTTTAGCTTCCCCACTCCAGCCTCCCCCAGATGGTTAACCCAAGCCTTCCCTAACAACTTATATACTGCTTCAGTATCACGTAGGAGAAAGTTGTCGGTAGCTGAGTGGGCTAGCGCTCATGGTGATTTTGCTCACTTAATCTTCGAATCTCAGCGGCGCAATTTTTTTTTTTTTTTTTTTTTTTTTAAACTACGCATTAAATTTAAATACGTACATGATATATAATAATTTTAAAAAATATGACTCTCCTGATTTATATGATAAAGTGATTATTAATCAGGTGAAATTTATATTTTCAGTTTATTCTACGGACTGAAAGCATTGATTTTTTTTTTTTCATTAATTAAGTACGAAATTAAGAAATAGTTATTTTTCATGTTTTATACGCAAGATGTACTTTTATATATTTATTTTAGAAAATACTAACAGCCCCCCGTCTCGGCTTCCCCGAGACTTACTAAATGAAACACCGTAGTGTGTTGACATAAAATGTGAAACGTTTTTCAGTTAAAAAATTTTACATTTATTCCTGACACTTCTCAGAACAAAAATCTTCTCATTAAAAAATATTTGTTCGCAATCCATACAGTTTATTTGGTCAAATAATAAGCTGTAAAAATTAAAAAATTATAATTATGCTGAAAAGTACCATGCGTTCCTTATGCCATAAAATAATCGTTGGCCATAAGAAACGGTTGATTTGCAGTTTCTCCCGTATTATTTACAAAAAGGGCTATTTTTTAAAGCTGTTAAGATTTTAAACTCCTAAAAAATATATATTGAAAAAATTTTTTTTCTCTTATCTCACAACTTTATTACCAGAGCAACAAAGTCCTGAAGCTTAATCTCTACATTTTTTACGGCCACAAAAATACAAATATGTTTTCTACTTATTTAAAAATTTTAATTTAGATCTTTAAAGATTTAAGAGATTACTGTGAGGGTAAAATGAAAAGCTGATCCCTCACGTAATGGATTCTTTGTTTGGCGATTTTGGCTGTTGTAATCTTGATAAATTTTCTGCGTCAGTTTCTTGACGCCTCAAATTGTATTCATTAGATACATTTGAAGTTTTCTTTACAATATACCCTGTTGCGACTATTAGCGTACTCACGACTTTTGTGACCCCTAAAGGCTGTTTTCTGTCAACTCTGTTAAGTTCTAATATATTTGTTGGCAAGGTAGTTTAGCGTCCGGTGGCCCTAAAAAAGAACGGTGAACTTCTTAAGTAAACTCTTTCTTGACTGAAGTTAACAACAATTGTGACTGCCTGGATACCTCAGGGTGATCTTCTCTGGCCTGATGTTAAAGCCCCAGACTGATTGGGAGAAAAATTACTAAGTCCGAAACTTTGGGGCTAGTCGTAGTGCTCTTTTTTAACAGCTCCTAATATAACGTCAAATACGTTGGTGTCTAAAGCACCTTTTTTTTGCAGACTCAGTTTTTTTGATGATCTAAGATGGAGAGATTAGTAGAAATTGGTTCGTAATGCTTGCTCGTTAGAGACTCCCGTTGGCTCAAGTCTTTTTTCTTTCATAGCTGTTAGGTTCACCCAGCGCAGACCTTGGAGTGGATCGGTGATTCCTGGTTGAATGCTTAGAGTCGTGAGGGTAATATAGGTGCTAATAGTCGTAACAGGGTATATTGTAATGAAAACTTCAAATGTATCTAATGAATACAATTTGAGGCGTCAAGAAACTGACGCAGAAAATTTATCAAGATTGGAACAGCCAAAATCGCCAAACAAAGAATCCATTACGTGAGGGATCAGCTTTTCATTTTACCCTTACAGTAATCTCTTAAATCTTTAAAGATCTAAATTAAAATTTTTAAATAAGTAGAAAATATATTTGTATTTTTGTGGCAATAAAAAATGTAGAGATTAAGCTTCAGGACTTTGTTGCTCTGGTAATAAAGTTGTGAGATAAGAGAAAAAAAATTTTTTTAATATATATTTTTTAGGAGTTTAAAATCTTAACAGCTTTAAAAAATAGCCCTTTTCGTAAATTATACGGAAGGAACTGCAAATCAACCGTTTCTTATGGCCAACGATTATTTTATGGCATAAGGAACGCATGGTACTTTTCAGCATAATTATAATTTTTTAATTTTTACAGCTTATTATTTGACCAAATAAACTGTATGGATTGCAAACAAATATTTTTTAATAAGAAGATTTTTGTTCTGAGAAGTGTCAGGAATAAATGTAAAATTTTTTAACTGAAAAACGTTTCACATTTTATGTCAACACACTACGGTGTTTCATTTAGTAAGTCTCGGGGAAGCCGAGACGGGGGGCTGTTAGTATTTTCTAAAATAAATGTATAAAAGTACATCTTGCGTATAAAACATAATAAATAACTATTTCTTAATTTTGTACTTAATCAATGAAAAAAAAAAAATTAATACTTTCAGTCCGTAGAATAAACTGAAAATATAAATTTCACCTGATTTATAATAACTTTATCATATAAATCAGGAGAGTTATATTTTTTAAAATTATTATATATCATGTACGTATTTAAATTTAATGCGTAGTTTAATGCGTAGTACCAAAAAAAAAAATTGCGCTGCTGAGATTCGAAGATTAAGTGAGCAAAATCACCATGTGCGCTAGCCCACTCAGCTACCGACAACTTCCTCCTACGTGATACTGAAGCAGTATATAAGTTGTTAGGGAAGGCTTGGGTTAACCATCTGGGGGGAGGCTGGAGTGGGGAAGCTAAAGAGAGAGCTCAGGTGGGGCCTACTTTAAGCAGCGCGCTGCTGTACTGGCGAATGAGCATTAAGCTCTTCTGCGCATGTGCGACTTCGCAGTACCGTCTGGCATCACTGATACAGGGCGATCTGATTTTGAGATCGGAAAACTATACCACGAGATGAAGCTCATCAGAAGCTCTCGAAAAGCTTTTTACAAAATTTGGATTCGATGGATAATTAACGAGATATTGTTGATTTAATAATCGATCAATTCCTCCAATCACAGAGAACTTAGCCTCAGGAGGCGGGGCCTAAGCATTGTGGAGGGGTGACTACGCATAGCTAAACTCTTTTGCGGAGAAGATGGTAATAGGTATGCCAGGAGACAAGGTTACCGACTGCAGAGATTTGATCAGTTACCGTACCAGCGCAAAATTCAAATAGAAAGGCCGAAGTATTTTAACCGGAGATCTAATTTTTGAGAAATGATTACGCACGTCCTCTACGCTTATTCAGTGCACATTTTGTTCTCAGTAAATTTCACATAGAAACAATTCAATTCAAATTTTTTGAACATGCATCGCCTAATAAAAAAAAATAGAATGTGAGAGGGTCTCATGCGTTGAGCTCGAATACTCAGTAAAACTCTTGATCTTTTAACGTTGAACTAGTTGAAGATAAAATTTTAATTTTTTGTATACTGTAGAAGAAGCTCATTTCACGCATTTACTTGGTCAATTTTTTTTATTTCATCAAACTTTTTAGTCTGATTTATGAAAATAAAAAAAATAAAAAATAATAAATGAAATTACGATTAAGCAAGACATGTGCGTTTATGGGGCACACCTCTCTAACATGTAAGATTTTACTAAAAAAGGATCAGTATTTGATCCATACGAAGCTTTATCGTCTGAGAAATAACAGCTACATCTAGAAACTAGAGAAAATCTCACGCTTTCAGCGCGATGGCGCGCGAATCAGAATGCTTGTTTTTCAATCTGCGTGTCGATAGGTCTTGAACCTCTTGGTCCCTGGAGTACCACATGACTATTTGAAAAAAAAGCAAGAAAATTTCGCGCATCGAGCTTGTTCATTTATCAAAAATCTTCTAAATCTAGAGCTTTGATTATCTAATTTTAAAACATAACTATTCTTATGCCCTCCAACGTCATAAGCACTAAAAGTTCAAGTGGGCGGAAAGGTCCAACATGGTGAGAGTAATTGACTAGCAGAAGCCCCAATTTTTATTTTTGTTTCTATTTTTTTTTTTTTTTATCTATGGAAAAAAATTTACAAAATTTTGACACTACTTAAAGATAAAAAAAAAGTGTAAAAAAAAAAGAAGCACATTTCATGCTATTAGTTTGTCAAATTTTCTGCATTTTGTCAAACTTGATCGTCTAAAAAAGGATCAGCATTTAATCCATACAAAGCTCTATCGTCTGAAAAATTACAAGTAAATTTAGGAACGCAAGAAAATCTCACGCGTTAAGTGCGATGGCTCAGCGCGAATGATTGTGCTTGTTTTTCAAACTGCGTGTCGATAGGTCTTGAACCTTTTGGTTCCTAGAGTACCACATGACTATTTAAAAAAAAAGCAAGAAAATTCCGCGCATTGAGCTAGTTCATTTATCAAAAATCTTCGAACTCTAGAGCTTTGATTATCTAATTTTAAAACAACTATTCCGATGCCCTCCACCGTCATAAGCACTAAAAGTTTAAGTAGGTGGAAAGGTAATCATTCGTGCTGAGCCATCGCGCTTAACGCGTGAGATTTTTTTGCGTTTCTAAATTTACTTGTAATTTTTCAGACGATAGAGCTTTGTATGTATTAAATGCTGATCCTTTTTTAGACGATGAAGTTTGACAAAATGCATAAAGTTTGACCAACTAATAGCGTAAAATGTGCTTCTTCTTTTTTTACACTTTTTTTAAATCTTTAAGTAGTGTCAAACTTTTGTAAATTTTTTTCCATGGATGAAAAAAAAGAAGGAATCAAAAATAAAAATTGGGGCTTCTGCTAGTCAATTACTCTCACCATGTTGGACCTTTCCGCCTACTTAAACTTTTAGTGCTTATGACGGTGGAGGGCATCGGAATAGTTGTTTTAAAATTAGATAATCAAAGCTCTAGAGTTCGAAAATTTTTGATAAATGAACTAGCTCGATGCGCGGAATTTTCTTGATTTTTTTTTAAATAGTCATGTGGTACTCCAGGAACCAAAAGGTTCAAGACCTATCGACACGCAGATTGAAAAACAAGCACAATCATTCGTGCTGAGCCATCGCGCTTAACGCGTGACATTTTCTTGCGTTCCTAAATTTACTTGTAATTTTTCAGACGATAGAGCTTTGTATGGATTAAATGCTGATCCTTTTTTAGACGATCAAGTTTGACAAAATGCAGAAAATTTGATAAACTAATAGCATGAAATGTGCTTCTATTTTTTTTACACTTTTTTTTTTATCTTTAAGTAGTGTCAAAATTTTGTAAATTTTTTTCCATAGATAAAAAAAAAAAAATATAAAAATAAAAATAAAAATTGGGGCTTCTGCTAGTCAATTACTCTCACCATGTTGGACCTTTCCGCCCACTTGAACTTTTAGTGCTTATGACGTTGGAGGGCATAAGAATAGTTATGTTTTAAAATTAGATAATCAAAGCTCTAGATTTAGAAGATTTTTGATAAATGAACAAGCTCGATGCGCGAAATTTTCTTGCTTTTTTTTCAAATAGTCATGTGGTACTCCAGGGACCAAGAGGTTCAAGACCTATCGACACGCAGATTGAAAAACAAGCATTCTGATTCGCGCGCCATCGCGCTGAAAGCGTGAGATTTTCTCTAGTTTCTAGATGTAGCTGTTATTTCTCAGACGATAAAGCTTCGTATGGATCAAATACTGATCCTTTTTTAGTAAAATCTTACACGTTAGAGAGGTGTGCCCCATAAACGCACATGTCTTGCTTAATCGTAATTTCATTTATTATTTTTTATTTTTTTTATTTTCATAAATCAGACTAAAAAGTTTAATGAAATAAAAAAAATTGACCAAGTAAATGCGTGAAATGAGCTTCTTTTACAGTATACAAAAAATTAAAATTTTATCTTCAACTAGTTCAACGTTAAAAGATCAAGAGTTTTACTGAGTATTCGAGCTCAACGCATGAGACCCTCTCACATTCTAGTTTTTTTTATCAGGCGATGCATGTTCAAAAAATTTGAATTGAATTGTTTCTATGTGAAATTTACTGAGAACAAAATGTGCACTGAATAAGCGTAGAGGACGTGCGTAATCATTTCTCAAAAATTAGATCTCCGGTTAAAATACTTCGGCCTTTCTATTTGAATTTTGCGCTGGTACGGTAACTGATCAAATCTCTGCAGTCGGTAACCTTGTCTCCTGGCATACCTATTACCATCTTCTCCGCAAAAGAGTTTAGCTATGCGTAGTCACCCCTCCACAATGCTTAGGCCCCGCCTCCTGAGGCTAAGTTCTCTGTGATTGGAGGAATTGATCGATTATTAAATCAACAATATCTCGTTAATTATCCATCGAATCCAAATTTTGTAAAAAGCTTTTCAAGAGCTTTTGATGAGCTTCATCTCGTGGTATAGTTTTCCGATCTCAAAATCAGATCACCCTGTATATAATGTCTTTAACTATCGCCTCCTGACGGTAGAATAACCCTCATTTTAATTTGATCAAGTCCTAACTTATTCGTTCACATTCTAAGTGATAATTTTGCTAGTCTGCGTAATATAATTTGAGGTTACTTATCTGAACATTTTAAGATATGGAGTACAAGTCGTACCTCAATTTTACTCGACAAATGTCGTGTAACTGTATAATGCCTGTTATTCACTTTATTTCTGGCATTCATTCATTGACTATTTCTAGCTAAGCTGAAGTATTGGTTAACATTACATGTAAAATGTCACAACAAATTGTGGTATACAATACACATAAGCAAACATGTCCGTAATATATCATTGTAAATATGATAGATGATTATAAAAATAGAAAGAGTCAAATAGCTATTCCATCTCAGTAGATAATACCCATAGTAGTGTTGTTGGATACGTATCTTAAAAGACGATGTAACTAACTAATTGTAATTTACTTAAGTTAAATTATTCATAATTTATTGACGTTTAAGCATGAAAATATACATGAGCACAAAACTAAGGGCCAGTTGCCTGCATAGTGCTATTACATAATAGTTGTCTTGTAACACTTAACTAAGATACCAGATTGTTGTAACAACTATGTATACGGTGAATAAGTATTAAGATTTTTAATTTTTGTCAGTAGCGTTAGTTTTTAATTTATTTTTATTGAACATTCTTCAGTGGACACTAAGTGTTGATACAAATATTTGAATTATACACGTGATCTCGTTTTAAAAAATGACAACACTATATTAATATTTTGCAACAGTTGAAAAAATAATCAAAGATTTTTTTTTTTTTGATCGGATTTTTATAGGCACATTATATTTAAAACAATTTCTTATATAAAAACTGGTCTGAGTACAATGTGGGATAACCACTAAAAGTTGGAACAAAATCTAATTGTAATTAAACAAACCACCACTATAATTTTTATTATAAAGCAAGGATGCAGAACTAGGCCAAAAATTAAAAAAAAATATTTGCAAAATAAGTTACGCGATGGTAAGATAGAGTTAGGAAAAATATGAGTCTGCTGATAAACTTAAAATCGAGCATCTGATTTGTAAAATTTGAGGCAGGAGGAGGTACAAGAGGGTAAAGAAGACATCTAGTTATCTAGTTTTGTCAATTTTCTGATAAAAAAGTGTATACATAAACAAGTACGCATCTCAACACATTTTTACGAACGGTAAGAGTACAAACATCAAAGATAACAAGGAACCAACAAATAAAAAAACCATGCAATATAACGCCACTATTCGAAGTATTACAAGAAGGAACCACCCTATTAAGTGAAATTTAGGTTTAGCGCTGTTTTTCAAAATTGTTTAAATAGTTGTTGGCTAAAGTTTAAGTTGTTATGTTATAAATATACGGATGAATTTAATATTATTTTTTAAGCATACTGAGAAAATGTGTTTAAAATAAGAGTCAGTGTTCACACATTATTCAATAATTTTAATGTAAAAATATTTTATAAGAGGTTTGAACTTTCCACTTGGGCAGTGAAAATTTTCAAAGCGTAACGCTTTTTCCGTTGTGCCTATAGGGGAGAGGAGGGCAGATGTGGCACCCTAATTTTAGTTGCACATTGCATTAAGAGACTGTAAATATGTCACTATTAAGAAATAGAAATAAATAGAAGCAACTGTTTAAAATAAGTAGAAGTAAAAAAAATTTTTTTTTTATTTATTATTAACGGCAAAATATTTCTTAAAAAAAGTTTAAAAACTGCTCCACTTACCCCATCAGAGGGCACGAGGGGGCATAGGGTAGGGCACACCTAGCACGGTGGTTATGAAGTCCTAAGTGTATAGTTTAGTATTTTTATGATAAAACTAATGTTATTTTTCACAAAATAAAGTAATTGAAAGTTTTCTGATTAGATAACTTTACATTTTTCTGTTAGTGGACAATTACACAGAATAATGTTCACATATCTTTTTTTTAATTTTTACGAATCAACAAATATAATGCCGTCATGTACTAAATGTGTATACATGAAATGCTATTAAATAATTGTAAAACTCATATATGTATATATATATATATATATATATATATATATATATATATATAGATTAAACACTACAATGGTGTGGAAAATAACGTTAAGTATATATACACATAAGTATGTAAATATGTATTTATGTGTGTATATATATTATAAAACTGTCATGTATTAACATATTATAATTTTTATAGACACACTTGATACAATTAATCAAGGGTAATCAACTACGTAAATCACTAAACATTGCAAGTCAGCACTCAAAGTATCTTGTATTATTTACATGTGGATGAGGTTAGGTACAAAATCAGCAGACGATCCACGCAGCTGACTTAGGAGCTGTATGGCTGTTCACCGTGCTACGCCTGCCCTACCCGAGGTGCCTCGCTTTGCACCATTCTAATACAATTTAATATTATTTATTACGCTGCTTATATAAGCTTTAGAATGAAGAAAATCGTTAGTTAAAAAAGTTAAGGACCTGAGCTATCAAATTGACCTATTTTTGTTAACAAAATTAACAAAATATAATACTTTCGACCTGCTTGAAGCTATTGAGAAATGAAGGAAACCTTTTTTCAGTACACTACATTTAAAATTTATAAAATAGATAGAAAACGTTATTATATGACATTAAAAAGTCAGAGCATAATAGTAAAAACCTTTTTTATTTAATTTCTATGAAAATCTTATTTTTAAAATGGATGAATATTAATATTATTAAGGTGCTACGCTTTGTAGCCTTGTTCAACGTGCCCTTCCCTCCCTTATGGGTATACTAATGCCACTCTCTCTCTCTCTCTCTCTCTCTCTCTCTCTCTCTCTCTCTCTCTCTCTCTGAGGTTCGTAGCCGTCGCACGTACTATTTTGAAGCTCCTGCTTTTATAAACCTGGCTTATTTATTCATACCTCCGTTGTAGTTGTTATCAGGTACGCCACTGCTCAGAGCCTTAGAGAGGCCCGCCACCTGTTTTCCTGGAGTCATAGGCTTCCTAGTGCTCGAAGAAACGCCTTTATTTACACTGTGCTTCCATAACCTCACCGGAATTGATGCTGTTCCAATCTTTATACGACAATTGCTGGCGATCCGATGGCTGTCCCCTGTGGTTGCCTTGGCTACTGGCGCGTGATTGCTGTGGTGTCTGTAATCCGGTGAGTGTTTTCTCGCAATGTGTCCTGATGATTTTTTGGCTTCTTGGAGTACATCATCTGCTGGGAGGCCCTCGCACATTAGTTGCTGACGGTGGAGCCATCTTGTGGCGCCGTAGTGAGTGCCAGTATGTGTTCTCCATCGATATCTTGTTTCTGTTTTGTATGCTGGTCTATCTGTGTGCCACCAGTGTGTGGCGGTTTGCAGTTATGTGGGCTTCCATGAAACTTTAATGTTGTGCGTAATTTACACTGACATCTAGTCTAGGCGTATTGTTTGTTAATTCTGTACTACTTTTATATATATCCTGTAAATGTCAGTGGCACGGGGTAACTTTCTTTAGGCGATTTTTATGTTGTTACGCTACTAGTTAGTCCTTTTACTTTTACGGTATTCGCGTACTCACATTTTTTACTTGGGGTTGTTATAACTGGTTTAATTCGTGATTTGCATTTATCATCTGTTTCATTGTGGTTGGTCTGTCCGTTTTTTAATGTTAGCACGCTATTATATTTAATTTTTAATTGTATTCAATGAGTAACCCTCAGCGTAGCTACTATAAGTGTTTGAGACCATTGGTACACCGGAGTAAAAGCTGTCCGACCTGTAATAAGACCTTTCACAAAGGCTGTATTTTACTTTATTTGGCCAAAAAGACGAGTATTAGTTGTTGTGCTTGTGCTTTTAGTGACACTGTTCGACGATCTAGAGAGTTATCACTATGTGGATCTTTGCAGCCTCAGGTGGGTACACGTGCGTGGTTGGTTGATAGCGTTCGTGGTTTAGGCGTGGGTGTTGCGGATCGGAGGGTTTCTGTTGTGTCCCATTTAACTAAATTGAGTTTACCGGTGGGAATTATGAATACTGTTACTAACTATTCTGGGGATGATCAGAATATGGAGTCATTTAACTCTGCTGGGTCGGCTACTGGCCCCCCAAAAGGTAAAGATCTGGGCCTGGACGGGTTGCCCTTGGGTTAGGACATCTTTACACTGTTTGATTAGTTTACTGCGCTCTATAAAGCCATTACAAAAACTAAGGCTGATACTAATGAGCGGCTGCAGTGTGTATAGACCGAAGTAAATGCGAACTCTGAAGAGTTGAATCAGTTGCAACGAGAGAACACTCAGCTTAAAGCCACGCTTCAAAGCCTAGTAGAGGCTCATTGGGATCCTGCGCCTTGTCAGCTTAAGGTTGTTGGTGTGCTGATGAGTTACACACTTGATCTACGCGATTTTGTTCAGAAGCTTGTACTCGTCTTACAATTACAGGGGCTACTCTCAGATGTATTGGATGTGTGTGTGTTCCCGGCCAGGGTGGCAGTGGTGGCCGCGTCGTCTGGTGACAGCGGGATGCGTGATAAAGCCAATGAGCACAGCTCTTATTTGATAACTTTTAAGACTAGCATGTCTTGTGACCACGTTATTAAAGACTAAAAGCGTTTAAATTCCCTACAATTCTCGCAGATATATAATGACTTCACTGGTAATAATACTATTAGATAATATAAGCTACTTCCGAAGTCCACACACTCCTTACTTATGAAGGCTAAGTCCAAGGTTAAAAGTATCAATTATAAATTCGTATGGGTTTGAGGCTGTGTGGTTTTTGTACAGCAAGATGAACGATCACAGTGGCAGAATATACTTTCTGACAATGACCTGGATCTGATGTAATGACTGCCGTGGTCGCGGGTTTCTGCTCGGGCTTGTGGGCGCGAGTTCCTCCGTTTAGCACACCTCTATATTAACTCCATACGTGAGCATGTTGATGATGTCCAGTACCTGCTCTACGGCCATGACGTTGACGTTCTGGCCCTTTCTGAGACCTGACTCACACCTTTGCAATGTTCGTCCCTATTTCATATACCTAGTTATAATTTACTGTGCAATGATAGACGCCTTACGGCGTCTACAGGACGGTGGCAGTTCGTTCAGAGTGGTAGAGTGGCGTGCTACGTACGCTGAGACATCATTTTTGGCACAGTTGAGTCCCCTCAGATTCATAGATTGAATATAACTGAATACCTGATGTTGGACCTCAGGGTCAATAACAATTCTCGTGTGCTGTTGGCTTCTCGTCCTGGTGGCTAGGGACCTAAATTCGGATCTCCTAGTATAGGATTACTACTCAAATCATCTTCAAAATCTGATTCTTGAGAATTCTCTTTATCTGGTCTCGTTTTGATCCACACATCATCCTGGCGCCTCGCACACTTGGCTGGATGCGGTCTTGACGGATTCTAGTGAGGGGGTTCTGATGTCCCGGTCGTCCGATGCACCTTGAATTAATGTCCACGACTACTTGGTTGTTGATTATGATGCCACTGTGTCCCGTCGGTCCACGCCACGCTTAGCTGAGCCGGAACTGGAAAGCACAGCGTATATCGACGCCCTGGGCAAAGACTATGCCCTGCTTCGAAGCCTGGACGAAGACTATTCCCTTTTCTGGAGTCTGGACGAAAACTATACCCTTTTGTCTGTTCCAGACGAAAACTATGCCCTTTTAAGATCCTGGACGAAGACTATGCCCTTTTCCGGAGTTCGGACGAAGACTATGCCCTATTCCGGAGTTTGGACGAAGACTATGCCGTTTTCTCGCGCTCGGACGTAAACTATGCCCTTTTTTCGAGTCCGGATGAGAACTATACCCGTTTTTACTAGTCCGTGTAAAGACTATTACATTTTTTCCGAGTCTGGACGAAGATATTGACTTTTTCTGAAGCCGGGATGAAGTACAATTCATTTAAGCTCACCGTACATTTGTTTTTGTAATTGGATATATAGTCAAATATACTTATATAGTGGTTATTGTTTACATTTACATAAATAATTGTAAATAATAATACAAACTCAGGAATCGTTTCATAAGCATGGTAATTTGCAATTAATGAATATGAAAGACTCTTTTATGTTTTATTTTCAAATTTAATCTCTTTTCTACATTATTGTTGATTATAATAAGTAACTAATAAAATTATTGTAACTTGAAGTTAAAAAATTAATAAAATTTATACAATTCGTGATATAATAAAATATAATATTCGTAAGAAAATTGAGAAAAAAGTAAACTTTTTTTTATTAATTAATGTTTGCAAGACATGAATATTTAGATTACAAAGTATTTTTCAACACAAGAATAAATTAGCAAGTTTAAATTAATTACAGTTATTGTTATGTACAATTCACGGAATCGTTTAAAAAAAGCTCAAAAACTCCTTTTTTCAAACACTTACCAAAACTCCAATTACTGAAGCCGTTAGACCTGCTAAGAATAATGATTACGTGTTGTTTTTTTACAAAGACGTCTGTAGATTCACGTGCATGTGAATCTCGATGTGAAAATAAAACTTATAACAAACGTTTTGACACAAGTATTGCGAAATCTTAAAATGTTTAATCGTTTTCAAAAGCTTCGTATTCGTGAGCTTCTTCCAGCGTAGTAGTAGCTGTTACCCACCCACCAAAAGCATAAATCAGCAAATCTGGAGGGTTTATTTTGTTTTAGGAAAAGTAAAACACAAGAGGGGTTAGTAATTAACATTGGGGTATTTTTTAACTTAGTTTCCGTCTGAACTCGAAAAAAAGGGTATAGTCTTCGTCAGGGACCAAAAAAAGGGCATAGTTTTCGTCCGGGACCAAAAAAAGGGCATAGTTTTCGTGCGGGTTTGAGAAAAGTGCATAGTCTTCGCCCGGGCTCGAAAAAAAGGGTATGATCTTCGTCCAGGACCAAAAAAAGGCATAGTTTTCGTCTGGACTAGAAAAAAGGGCATAGTCTTCGCCCAGGACGTCGAAAGGGCATAGTTTTCGTCCAGGGCCAATTAGGGAATAGTCTTCGCCCGGGGCGTCGATATATGTATATCAGCGCAGAGCAGAAGCAGCTAACTGCAAGATTATAGACAGAAAGAGAGAGGGAGAGAGAGAGAAAAAGTCTGTGTGTGTGTGTGTGTTTGTGTATACGTGCATGCGCGTAGTGCTTAGTGCAGTACAGCAGTTGACAACTCGCCCGTCCTTAGTGTCAGCACTCGACATATAGGTTCGAGTACAAATGTACATAGTGATTCATATTGGTACAACCTTTTTATTTGTGCATGTGCTTGTTACATTTGCTACATAATTAAGGTGGCTCCAGCGCCTAGTGCTGTATCAAAATGGGGAGACTAAAAATTAATCATTATTTTCTTTAAAATATGGTATAAAATTATCGTAGAGACTGTTGTTAGCCATATTCTACATTTTATCTGTTACTTAGTGAGTTAATATAAAAAAACAAAAAAGTTTTATGGTGCCCTAATTGATGAATTGTTATGGTATGCTCCTAAGTTCAAAAGTAGTTATACCTATATATATGTACTCTGCAGAATGCAGACAGCTGAGAGCTGACTTGCACTCGCAACTGTATACTTAGTCTCCGATTATTTAAAGATTTTGTTCGATAACAAGACACTTTTCTCATGTCATCGAAAACTGCGTAATAATAAATACAAGATAGTATGTTTTTTACACCTTACGGGTTATTTATATAAGTGCAGCAGTAGGTTGTATATCGCGTAAGCTTGCATTTCCTATCGAACCCGTCTTAAAACTACGATTTTGTAAGCATGATTTCTTACAATTTTCATCGTCAACCTTAATTTTTTTTTTATACGAATAGAAATATGGGAATTCAAAGAATGTTATTTAATTTTATTAACCTCGGTTGGGTTATTTATAATTTTAACATTGAGGCCACTGGAGCCACCTTAAGTAATATTGTGTTGAACATGGATGACAACAATAATGCTAATTCATTGAATAAAATAACAGCTACAGCAATGATTACAAATACATCGCAACACAACAGGGAAAGATTATTTTGTCTTCAACATCCAATTATAATTAATATAATTATTAACAATTCTCTTTCAAGCCAGTCCCACTCATATTGCTTCAGCACTTCCTTTAAGATGAAAATGTTAGCTAATAATTATGCATAAAATATCGGTCGTGCTTCGAGTATGTTTTTACGTCTTCCAAGAGTCGCTTGCGACACTCCTGACTGGTTTTTTTTTTCAATTATACGTCTATAGGCGCAATCTGCCCTAGAGTAAATCAACGATTTCAGTTTGTTGACCTTGAGAAAAAGTGTAACGGAAGTGGATTTTGCTAGATACTCCCCCGGTTGTCCCACCCCCCAGGACGTACTTCCGGTTTCTTGTACAGTACACCACACAACGTCATAGTACTACACTCATTACAGCACACATTTTAAATTCATTTTTTTTCAACCAATTTCTAAAAATAAATAAGCAAATAAATAAATAAGTAAATAAATAAATAAAATTCAACCCCTTGAACTCTTACATTCTAGCCAATACCCTTACCCACTCTGCTATGAGTAAGCCCGATATAAGGAATTTGATTTCTTTATGTTGTCGTACAGTTCGTTGCTTATTTTTAATGTTAATTTTTGTTGACTGTGTAATAATTTATTCAATTTTATTATAAATTAAAAACTTATTTAATGACGTATATCTTTTAGGTACATGTTTAATTAGAAAATTTCAAAATTAGTATATGTTAGCAGGGCAGCTTTCATATGTAATAATAAACATTCACTGACTCATGGTTAATTTCTTACTTTCTAAGTAAATAAATAATTTTTAATACAATTTTTTCACATTTTTTCAAAATTTTCATAAATAAAAAAAAGTTTTGTACTGAATAAGGACAATAATTGATTTTTATTGCGTTTTCTTTTTTCACAATTTCTCCTTTGTGATTGAGGTGATTTTTTTAATTAAGGACGTTTATCACACAATCAGTCGGGAAAAAGTTCAGCTCAAAGTTCAGAGAGGTGGGAGGAGCACAAATTAATGCAGAAATGGTGGAAATAACTTTTCTTATATGGATTTACTTACATACATGCTTTTACGCGTACTTAACTCCTTTTTTTTTAAATGCAGTTGTAAGTGATTTTTTCATAATGTAACATGTTAAATTGTAAATTTTTAAAATTAAACATGTGAAAAAGATTATTTACAGTTGAACGACACACAATTTTTTAAAGGTATTTCTCATTTTCTAAGTAAGTTGTTTTGAAACCACCGTAAGATCCAATGAAAGTGCACAGTCTTGTACTGGCCAGCCTCCACATTGTTTATTCCGTATTGTGCCATAATATATTACTTATAACTGTTCAGTCATTAAATATTAATATTTATTGACACCACACCTAACTAACGTAGGTATACTTATTCCAACAATGATTGCGCCACTTTTGTACACAATACCGTTTCATAGGAGGTATATTTATATTTATAATTATATTATCTGCAATATAATTTTATAGAAGTATAACATCTTATTTGGGTACCCAAACACTCACTATCCACCGGTTTTTTTTTGGAAAATCTCAATTATAACGGTATTTTTAGTAATCATAAGGTTATCAGTCACGATTAAATAAGACTTTTGTTAGCATTGGTAGCATAAGACGAGATCCATTCCAAAAGCATCCAGAGTACGTTCATACTTACTTCCACGTTAAATTTATTCTTTGTCATCTTGTTGGTAACATCTTTTTAAAAGAAGTGCCCACGTAATTAAATAGTACGCTCCCAGTGGTGTTTCTACTTCTTGAAAAATTTCTAGAAGTGAGTTTTAAAAATTATCTTTAGCGCAACCGTTGCATTTGCTTGAATAATCTCTATATGACATCAAACAGGCGTCCTTTTAGTGGAATTTTAAATTTTTTTAAATAGCCAAAAGTTACAGAGAATTATGCCAAAACTGTACAAGGAGTGAAGAATTTCTACAACTTAGGACTTTGCCAAATATTGCTTCATAAGGTTCAACTAATGCCATGATATTATCTTTTCAGAACTTACAGATAAAATTCTTTATTGAATGTTTGACGATAAAGAACAACACTGATTTATATTTTGATTGGAGGTTCTAACCATAAACCAAAGATTCTTGACAAATAAAAATCTCTTTACGGAGGTTGACTACATTAAGCGATTAAGAGTCAGTTTTTAACTAAAATTTGTGCAGAGCTTTAAAAATGAAAAAAAATGTATGCAAAGCTTCCATAACTCTAGATGTTTATGAACTGAAAAATTGACGCATCAATTTGTGAATTTTATATTTGTTTTTATGGGAGGCCGTCAAAAGTGACTGTTGTAATAAACAATATTGATACATTTAACGGTTAAATTTTTTTAAAACTATATTTTAACAGTAAAATAATATTTAGGAAATTTAAATGAAAAAACTTGGAATCTTGGAGCATGGCTATTTATTTCATATATTAGTTGGACAATGTGATCCAATATTTCGGAGTCATCCTGACTCCCTCTTCAGGGAACTATGCAGATGCGAACATGAAAATGCCAAACGCAGCATGACTGATAAAGACTAGTCAGTCATAACTACGGCAATGGAGTACTAATAATTAAATAATCTTTGTATTATAAACTTTATCAGTCAAAATGTATATACAGTTAAGTTATCTACAATATAAGTCACATCCTGACTGATAAAGTTTATAATATTAAGATTATTTAATTATTAGTACTCCATTGCCGTAGTTATGACTGACTAGTCTTTATCAGTCATGCTGCGTTTGGCATTTTCATGTTCACATCTGCATAGTTCCCTGAAGAGGGAGTCAGGATGACTCCGAAATATTGGATCACATTGTCCAACTAATATATGAAATAAATAGCCATGCTCCAAGATTCCAAGTTTTTTCATTTAAATTTCCTTAATTATGGCAAAGGAGCGAGAAGACAGTAGTTTTATTATTAAATTAATGTCTGCCTAACAATTATGTAAAACAATCACGTCAGTTTGGTGCATGTTTAAAAAGTTATTAATGAATAATCTTGAATGTAAATACAACTTCATATAAAATTACTGGACATGTGCACCCATTTTTAACCTAAAAAAGGCCCAATGTCAGACACCTCTTTCTCTCTTTCTCTCTCTCTCTCTCTCTCTCTCTCTCGTACCCTTCTCCGAAGGCAGTTAACCACCTCAATTACACTTTCATTATTACTTAGTAATTATTTTCAAGTTTTGTTGAGCGATTTTATAGAGAAGATTCTTTTGCTCTGCCATAAAAAATTGTTGGATGAATTTAGCACAGATGGTGTTGGTATTCCAAGATCACTTTTTACTTTGTGTACAGTCAACCAAAGAACTAACTTTTTCAATCATAAGTTGTACGGGCTCGATATTTGTTGGTGTTATTGTCCTTTAAGGACAACAGAACTGCAAATCACTGTCAATAGACTCGCGCGTGGTAGCTATCTTAAACCATTTGCACGTAAGCACGTGCAAGTAGACTAAAACTGCTGCTTCAAGAGATTTCCTAGAGAGCTGGTATGTATAATTGAATCTAGTAGAGAATGCTTGAATATTCTAGTTATAGAGCGTGAAACTTAGTTACACCATGATACTAAGATCTGGCAACTGGCAACTAAGATCTGCAGCTAGCAGTTAAATATATTTTTATCTTTTATCCTAAGAATATACATTTTTTCCAGACGTCTGGAGGGAGTGATCTTTATAACAGTACTTAATGAGTACCTTCATGTACCCATGAGAAATTACAAAATCCAATACATGAGCAGGAATGTGAAATGAGTAAAGAGTTCATGATTTCTGCCGAAGAATTTACACCGATTGTTGCATACAGAAGTAATACATCAACTAATAGATTGATCTACACAAACCCTGATAGTAACACAAAAAATGCACATTTTGCATCTCCTTCAGTACAGAATAATACAAGATATTACGAACCAATGATATATTTATGAACTTTTCTATTTTTGAGCAATTTGTAATTTCAGTTGCTAAGCTTTGTTAAAAACTATCATCGTTTACATGTGTTATTATTTATTTAAAGATGTTTTTTTATAGATTACAAAACAGAGGGGATTGTGTTATTACATGCTCAAAGCGTGAATGTAGTTGCCACTTTGAGGCCAATTTCCTTAATGCTGCGATAAAATCGTTAAAATAAGTAGGTTATTCACATAGCCCTGACTTAGCAAAAGAAATATTTTGTTAGCTTCTGAAGTCAATATTACAAGAATATGATTGTGTTACAGTTGTGGAGAGTAGCGGAAAAAAATAGTTAAAATCTTCAAACGAATTTTCAATCCAAGAAGTTTGGATGAGTTTGTCAGCGAGCATTTTTTACTTGTTAAGCGTAAGGAGGCTCCCGCGACTACCACTGAGGTCAAATACAAACAAAAAAATTAATTTTTGTTTTTTGACCAACATGTGTCTAAAAATAATTGTGCTATTTTTAATGAAATATGTAGTAAAGAAGATGATTTTTTTGCGTACAGTTTTACTATTTACCAAAAAAGAGTTTTTTTCATCAGTCCAGTGCAGACTGCATACAGGTACAGCAGTGTGTCGGTCGGTATAGCAGTGACTATGTATATGTCTTGTTCGTATACCAACTTTCTGCTGTACCTAGTATATGTAGTGTTCCGGACCTGTATGTTACAAAAATCCTATAAGACTAAAAGTAAATATAACAGTACCTTTCTAATCATTTACTCCTTCTTAACAAGTAATAATAGGAACAAACTTTAACCCGTACGAATTTGAACTTTTTCAAATCTCGCGCTACAAAGTGAGTCAGTATGTCTGCTACCCATGTAACCTCATGAACTTTTGGACATGGTATATCTCTTTTTGGAGACTTTTATGAAGTAGCCCTCTTCAAAGACTCTAAAAATATATCAGAAAACACATGAGTGTAAGTACACCAATAATCAGTTTTCATGACTTATTCTTAAGAGCCTCCGTTTGACTACTTTATCAGTAAAGAACAGAGTTGTGTTTATGTGGTCGAGAAAATCATGACACAGTCAATCGTAAGGACTACCTTAATCGGTACCATATGCGTTGAAAAAACAAATCAAAAGTTAATTGAACAGATTAGTAAGTGGAGGGACAACTGAAGTGGTCAGGAACTCGAAGTGAGCTACTTTAGTAGCGCTAGTACTTAAGCCCAATAGCAGTATACCTATATGTGCTGATGTAAAAGTTACTTTAAACCGCGAATCAATTACGGTAAGGAACTCAATTTCGATCACACAATTGAACAGTTGCAAACTGGTGTTAAATACTAAAAAATAGATTTAAAAGATGCATATTTACAATTTTCAGTTGAAGATAAGTCTCAGAGATTGTTTACAATTAACACGCATATGCAATTGAAGTAAATGGCCATTTTAAATTAATAAAAATCCAGGTATTTTTTAATCACAAATGGAAGAGATATTAAATAGGATTCCCTGAGTAGCAACCGTAGTATACAGCATAGTTGCAACGAGTAAAATAACAAACGAGCATTTGCAAAATTTCAGTAGTGTTTTAAAAAAATTGCATGAACGTACGTGTGTAAAAATAAAAATGTTTTAAAGATAAGGTTACGTATTCAGGTTACGAAATTAGTGGTCATCAAATAAAAGTGGATCTACATTAATATCAAGTGATAATAAAATGAACAAGTCAAGGAATCATACAAATTGACAGTTATTTTTAGGTAAAATCAACTATTGTGGAAGATTCATAAATAAGTGTGTGGAGAAACTTGCAACATTATACGAAAAGCAGAAAAAAGGGAAATTTGTTTGGGATAAAGCATATCAAAAGGCATTTGTGAGCGCAAAAGAAAGTTTAAAACAAGCTGTTGTTCATTATGATTTACAATACCACTGGTTTTGACGTGTTATACTTCACCAGTAGGATTGGCAGTATATTTAAGCCAACCCTCTCCAGATAGTAATAAACCAGTAGTATTTTAATCAAAGCGCCTTACTAAAGTGCAAAAAGGATACTTGCAAATAGATAAAGAGGTGGCTGCAATAATTTTCAGAGTGTCGCAATTTTACAACTATGTGTATGTGCGTAAATTCATTTTGAGAACAGCTAACAGACCATTTCATAGAATTATTGGACGAGAGAAACAAATACAGAGAATGGCACCCAATCGACTGCAAAATTATTTAGATTATGAAACTGTGGGACATGATAAAAGTAATGATAAAATATTGTCAATTGTACAACATTTAGTGGAACATGGATGGCCTGAACGTAAAGTTAAGAAATGGCCTGATAAACTGAAAAGTTATGAATGTCAATTATAAATTGTAAAAACAAGTACACAAATATCATTTTTGCGCGATAAAGATAAAGAGCTGGAAAATGCAGCAAGTATTGTCAGTATTGTGTTCAAGAAAACAGTTCCCCACAAAAAATGATGCTGACACCGTGGCCATGGCTTAACCGCTCTTGGCACAGATTATATATGAGGATTTTGCAGGTTTTTACATGGGATTTACGTATTTTTTTCTAGTCGATGCATATTCGACGTGGCCAGAGGCTTTCATTGTCAGAAATATGTTTGCGAGCGCAACAATTTATTTGTTTAGTAAAATTTTTTCTATCCACTAGCTACAACGTCACGTAATGATAGTCAGGGTCACAGTTTAATAGTAAAGAATGTCAGACATATTATTAGGATATAGGTATAAAACAACCTTTCTGGCCAAATCAACCAGCAACAAAAGGGGTAGTAGAAAATTTCGTTAAAAAATCTAAACGTAAAATAAAAGCAATAGTGATTTGTACAGGAGTTAGTGTAAAAACGGTAATTACATTTTAGAAAAAGTTGGTAAGATTAAAAAAAAAAATTTTTTTTAACTGCTAAAGTAATAGTAAGTTGAATGTTGAAAATCATAAAATAATAGTTTCCTTTAGTTTCTTTTAAAATACATTTTAGATATGGACGCCTCACTTTGAGCAAAAAATTAACATCAAATTGATATTCAGTGAACTCGGAAACGTAAGAAATCATTGGAATCAAATACAATACCAACAATACGTCTTTTGTGCAGCACAATGTACGGCTCGCTGCAACCTGTTTGACCTTGTTAACGGCTTGTAGAGCCTACCACAAACGAACATAAGGGCGGGTGAATATATACAATATTGATAGCACTGAGTATGAGATAAGCTTTTGGAGACGATGTCAACCGTGGGCCTCGTTGAACGTGAGATTTTTTTCCCTTTAAAAAAAAAATAAATGGATCATGGGACCCACGGTAAGAACGAAGTTCTTTAAACATGACATGAGTATAAAGACACACAATTTCTCAGGTAACAAGGGGGTCACCAGACCCATAGGAAGAACGAAGCTTTATAAAAATAAGTACTGCACTCATGTACTTCACTGAAACAAAAACTTGAAAAACGAATAAAAAAAAAAAAAAATTTAGTTCAGTACTCACGATAGTTAAACTTCGTGAGTACGTCATGCATAAATACAGTACTCACGAAGTTTAACTATCGTGAGTACTGAACTAAATTCTCTTATTTTTTTTTATTCGTTTTTTAAGTTTTTGTTTCAGTGAAGTACATGAGTGCAGTACTTATTTTTATAGAGCTTCGTTCTTCCTATGGGTCTGGCGACCCTCTTGTTACCTTAGAAATTGTGTGTCTTTATACTCATGTCATGTTTAAAGAACTTCGTTCTTACCGTGGGTGCCATGACCCATTTATATCCCCTGGTTTGTTTCTTTGAATTTGTTTTTTTTTCATTTCTTGTTTTATTTTTTTTCATATTTTATTTCATTATTTTTTCATATTTCATAACATTACTTTTTATTTTATTTAAAAAATTTTTTTTTATTCATTTTTTTGTTTTTTTTCTCATTTCTTGTTTTTTGTTTCATATTTCATTTCATTATTTTTTTATATTTCATTTTATTACTTTTTTTTTATTTTTTTGCATTAGCTTTATTTAATTTTTTTTTTTATTATTTAATCTTCTTTTTTTAATCTCTTTTTTATTTTATTTTTTTGTCATTTTATTGTATTTATTCATGTCTTTGTTTATTTCATTTCATTTTAAATTCGTATTACATTTCATTAATTTAAAAAAAAAATTTTTTTTCTCACTTTTTTTTTGCAATTGTATGGCCAATCAATACAATATTTGTTTTATTTTTATTTAAGTACTTAATAATATTTTGCCATTATTTGTGTATCAAATTCAAAATAAGCGCCCTTAAAAACCATAAAAATGATATGTAACTCGAAATATGTATGTATAATGATCTTACATAATTTATTTATTATTGATTTAATAATTTACTATATTTATATGATTATGTGACATTGAAACATAATTTGTTAGTCGAATTCGAAATAAGTCCCTTTAAAAATCACGTTCTTCAACTCTATTGTATCTGTTTATTTCAATAACTTATTTATTTATTATATAATTTATTTATAACAGTAATTATTAGCATTATTTTAATGCAAAAAAAACATCAGGTTTGAAAAAAATCGGTTGTTATTTTATGCATCAAATGCATAAAATACTAATATTTAATGTGTAACAACACGCCTTATTCGATTTAATCTACATGATCATATTTATGCTAATTTAATTTTTTGTTTTTTTTTATTTATTAATTAAAAAAAAAACTTTTTTTTCAGAATCGAGAGACTTCTTGTAAGCGACTTCCGTTTTATGGAAATCTGTCGTTTTTAAAATAAGACCCCAAGCACGCTACATAAGAAATAGTTAAATAAACAATTGATCATTAGTTGAATGTATTATCAGTGAATGCATATGAAAATGAAATATTATAGTTACGAACCACACGGTAAGTACAAGAAACTGAGTTCCTACAGTCAGCAGCGCTCGTAGCAGAGTGGGTAAGGTACTCGACTCATATGCATGAGGTCGAGGGTTCAAATCTAGTTTAAATCTGGTTCAAATCTCTTTGTTGAAAAGGGTTTTTTTTTTTTTTTTTTAGAATTGTAAAAGAAAACAATTCAAAGTCAAATCAAAATTATTGTAGGAAAATAAGATTAAAATTTGTTTAAATATGAATTGCGGCTGAGGGGAAGTGTATAGTAAACTGTTGGTGAGGGGGACGAGGTAAGGGGGGAAACTTGAGAGGAAGTGACTTCCGGTGGGCCACTTCCGTTTCATAAAATCTGTCGGTTTTAAAATTCCAGCCCCCCGAGTACGCGACACAAAGAACTTCGTTCTAAAAATCTTCCTCTTCGGGTGCCCCGTTCTCGTAGAAGGATAGGTCATCAACGTAGAGCATGAAGCTTAGTTGTAGTGTAACACTTAATTAGTAACTCTTCTTTTCCAGGAATGTCCAAGTAATTGACTTGGTTGCAAGAATAACTTTTAGTTACGTTAGTTTATTACTGTAAAAGAGAACAGCACGTGCTTTGGCACCAAACCGGTGCAGACTAACAGCTTATAATATTATTGACACTAATTACAGTATCTTTATGTTTTCATTAGGGGACCTCTGCCAGCTAGAGCTAGAAACTTGATATGCAACCCTACATGGTTCAAAGATTCAATGGCATTCTGGATACTTTTGGGGGAGACCTCGTAGGGAAAAGGCACGGATGCTGGAATGATTTTTGTTAAAATTTCGTTTAAAAATTTATTTAAAATCACATTTAGAAGATAACATAAACATTAAAATTTTTATTTATATATTTTGTTTCCAACTTAGCATACATTTTTTGTTTGATTTTATCTTGATAACAAATAATTTTAAATTAATAAAAAGTTATTACATAATGTCGATACACCTTTGGGAATGCATGCCCCGATAGTGGTACGTTGTGTACCAATAGTGAAACGTACATGTTATTCGAATAAAATCTATCTATTTCACCAAATGGACATCTGAAGTTTGAGGTTATATTTTTAATTTTACGTATAATGAAACAGTCATTTGAACAAATTCTTTTTTCATTGTAATGCAATTGAAAATAGATGATAAGTTTTGTTAACATAATAAAGCACCACTTTTAACATCAGAAATTCATTTTTGTATGACAAAATTCTTTAAAGCTCTTTAGTTATTGACTATTTCACCATTAGGACAAAACTAAAAAGTGTGTTCCGTCATTGGTACTTTCACCTAATGTGGTATTTGTATATTATATTTGTATATTATATTAACCCTAGAATCATTAGTTGACTGGTTATTGTGTTAATTACAAAAACATGTACTTGCCTCATGATTTTATGGAGTTAAAATCAATGCTTGTTGTTACTGTTTTCTAAATAAAATAATTACTTTATAATTTATGTGCATTCATTATTATTTTGGATACATTTTACTAACGAATATGTATTCTTAAGTTAAAATGATGTTCTGTTTGCTAGTCATAGTATGATAACAGCTATTTTGCACATAACTTTCTTTTCTAATCAACTAAGCGTTTCAATGACTGATGGATAAGGCTGTCAGATAGTGGTTTATATGGCAAACGAGAATAATCATACAAGTATTACAGAAATATACAAAATATTTTAATTTTTGTTTTTTAATCTTATAAAAAACATACTATACAAAACTCACTAGTCTGACAAAACAGCTTTCTGCACCTTATTCGAGGTGTTATAGTATTGATAGGCCTTGTTCATGTTGATTTGATAATATAAATCAATAAGTTGTTAAGAGGCTTGTGAATAGAACTAAAAAACTTTTTTTATCAGGAATTAAATCATAATAAAGTAAAATTTTTCTTAACAGACGATTAAAGTGCACTTTATAATAAAGGAACTAATAACTTATTACAAAAATTTGTGTGACTACGACATTGTGGAATAAGTTTGAGACTTTTTTTCCACCATTTTTATACTTTTTTGACACTTGAGTAATACATATTTGTTGATAGTTCTCTGTACTAAGGATGTAGTAAGTTATTTTTTCTTCACACCAATATTAAACTATATACGGACAAGACAACAAATAACAATTAATACTAACCTATTGACGTTTTGCCGTTGTTCAAAATACTCATACTCTGTATCAGGATAAGGCAAATTTTCATCTTCATCTTTTTTGCACTTCCTTCCACAAAGGTAACCAGCCATAAAGCCAACAAAAAGAGCTGCCAAAGCTCCAGCAACTACTGCTATTACTAAGGTTTCTACAGAATATTGTGGAAGTGGAGAGTCTGCTGCTGAAACTTCTGGTCCTAAGGCATAAATAAATTTATTGAATTAGATAGTTCAAACTTTATTTTTATACTAAGAACTTCGATGCATAATTTTTGTAAATTAAGGGGAATTTTATACATATTTTTATTGAGCAGAACTCTCATCAAATAGTTTTTAGCTAATGAGTTTGTTCAAAGTCTACGTAAGTTTGATTTTTAATGTGTAGTTAACATTTCAATTTCAAGGAAATCAGTAGTATAGTTTTCAACTAAATAAATTGATTAAGTCAAAGCTAATACATGTCCCTTATAAAAGTGTCGTGAAAAAATTTTTTTCCTTTTTTTTATTATTATAGGAAATGTAAAAGCATACATTTTAAAAAAAAAAACTAATACATTATGTTTTTTAACTTTGATGCTACGGAGAGTTAGAATTTAATTAATAAAATCTGCAAATTAGACGGCATGTTATCTAAAAAAAATTTTTTTCATTTCATTTTAGTTGTACATTAACTACACTTATCAAATAAATTGTAACGATACTCTTGCACGAATGAAGAAAGCGAAAACGATGACCATACTCCAAAAGCTCACAAGTAAGCAACGTCAAATAAACTCAAACTTAATGCAACAAGAGCTATACTTTGCCAAATAACAAATTGTCAATTTGTTCTACTTTTTTTAGAACTAAAATGTTATATCACATACGTTGTATAATAACAATATTATAAGGTCTATTTACATTTGACAAATACTTCTCATTATTGGGCAAAATGCATGTGAATGTGGATTTTTCACTATGATGTATATCGATACGTACACGTGTACACAATTATTGTTTTTCTTAGCATGTTATAAAAATAGAGGTATTTAAATAATACTAACTGAATATCAACATTGTATACTCCTAATTGAATGAGCATGGAAAAATTAATTAAAATCAATTATGTAAAATGAAGGAAGCAATAATCAGTTATGCAGTTATGTATAAAAATATGACATGATTATATTATGCTCAGTCAAAGAACAACGAATGTATCCTTTTTACTATAGACAAGCACAGTACCCCCTTTTCTTTTCATTGAAATAAACACGTTGTTTCGATAAAATTAACTCATGCATTTTAAATCTAGTCCATACCCCATGTACACTAAAAAGAATTAGATGTAAATTAAACTTTCCATCATTAAACAACTTCTATTTAGGTTTTATTTTTTTAATACATTTGTTTTTAAATTGTTGCATAGATATCTTATTATTAAACAGTTTTTAAAAATAAATTAATAAGAATCGAGAAAATTCAGAAAAGAAAATACTCAAATTATTTAATAAAATCTAAAAAAAATTGACGTTTAATTAATTTTTACGTATTAAACACCATAACTATTTTTTTCTTTAATGCACTTTGTTTAATGCACGTTAAAAGTTATTTTTACATTCGCATGATTATAATTCTTTATCCTATCTTGTCACAAGATTATTTCAATAGTTTTTTTTTGTATTCATACATTGATTTTCAATTTAAATGCAGTATGTAATAATATATCCCATCAGCTAAAAATTTTACATGAATAAAAATATACAGATTAAATAGCTTATTTAGTTAAAGTTTGTTAAAATTAACAATCGCTTTTTCAACAATATTGTTAATTTCGTAACTATTGTCACGTTACATTCAAATATTGATTCCATTTTCACTTTTGCATCTTAAAGCGAAGTATAATTAACCCTGAGAAAAAAGTGGCTTTCTTATCTTAACTTTGACCTTGAGATCCGTTATTTGTTATGAAAAAGCTAATCATAAAGGAAATTGTTTTGTATGTATAATAAAATTTAATGAAAAAAACACTTTTCGTATTTAACATTATGTATGTTATAAGAACGTTCGTAGTAATTTTTTTGATACTCAAAAAAAAAAAAAAAACATTTATTATCTAAATGTTAAGAGTAATTTGAATTTTTTAATAAGATTTGTAGTAAGTAAAAATTTTAGGTAGAATAAACGTAATAATATTGTTTTTTTGCAAAAGAAATTGGTTATTTTAACTTTCATAGAACTAGTTTCATGGCTTATTTCAAAAATTGTGCTTATAAATTGTTTGAGTAATGAAGTACACTATTAAAAGTCTCAATACTTTGGTGTTTAATACTAAAAATTCTTATCTGTTAAACATGACTTACGATAATACTGCCATCATCAAAAAATGTTTATGGTGATTAAATAGTTTACCACACCTATATTCGTTTACCGACCAATCAAGTGCAATGAAATAACAAATGTTTGAACGTATTTGTAATGAAAAGGAGCTAGAAAATATATAGTTAAATAACTATATACTTAATACATACCAACATGAAGTTATAGTCTATTATTTAAGGAGGTTTGGGAGTATCATTCAGAGAGGCAAGGAACGGGGAATCCTCCTGCCCACGCACCTGGGCCGCCTTTACCGCGCACCTCCTTTTGCACTCTACAAACTTGAAACTGTACGACTATAACTGCTTATGTTTTTGAAAAATGCCTGGCAAGGCTTTATTTTTTTTGTCAAGCATCTTCCTTTTATACTCAGTTATCTATGGAAACGTTTTTTTTTTTATTTTAACACATTTATTATATACCTTAATTTCAATTAAAAGGCGAACCTAACCTTGCTCTCTCATAAGAAACCGTGTTAAACTGCCAATATTTCATAATTTTTTTCTCGAAAATTTCCCGTGGTAAAAAATCTGGAAAAATTCATGCGCACTCCTAAAATGTTTAAATATAACACACATTTTTTTTTTTTTCACGTTTCTCCATTTTTAACTTTTCTCCCAAACCTCCTTAAGACAACGATCGCTACATTTTAACAAATTGTTTATTTAAAAAGAAAAGTTAATAACTGACTGAACATTTTTCTTATCTATTGTTTACTCTTAAAATATGATTGCTGTTTTCTGACTTATTAACATTGAGATTTATTAAATGCTTGCAGTAAAATTTATCTTAATAAATATTTTAAATGCGATAAATATCAGATAATGATCAAAAATACAATGCATTAAATTTGATACAAAGTAGACACAAGAATGTTTGAATCAAGAACGACACTATTGGTCAAAAACTATGTAACAGACAAATATATTGAACTCACTATATTATATTCTATAAGAATAATATATTATATTACAAAAAATTCACTACGCAATAAAGGCAAAACTTAATATTTCACCTGTTGCAGTTGGTTTCTTTCATTAGTCATGTTGGAACCTTCTCAAAAAACCAAAAGAACCTTTAACTACTCTAATTTTTGATTAATTTCTGTTTCAATACTGTTGTCGAACACAACAGTTAGTAGTAGTGTCGGTAAAGATGTGTGGCTTTTAAAAAAAGACAATCAACAAATTCAATAGTACTTCTCTTTCCTCTGCTTAAAAAGTCTTGCAGAGATTTTTACACCTGCATTTAACAGAAAATAAGTATACTGAAATTGCCTCAAATTTAATAGCGATTGAAATTAAAGATTTATGGGTGCAGAATAAAGTCCCAACTATCATAAAAAGTAACATTGTATGTAAAATGTTGAAATTTGATGCAGAATACATAAATATAATGTCATAAATACAACATCATTGAAATACGACGAAAAGGAATTCATTAAAAAACATGTAGTGCACTTTTACTGCATGACTGTTCTTTTTATGAATTTATAATAACATTTTCTTATTTTATCAATACTGCATTATTTACTTATTCACGTAAACTTCTTGTATAATTTGTTATTTGATTTAAAATACTTAAAAAAAAATTATAATAAAAAGTATATTTTCAAAAATAAATGTTGATGTTCCGGATAGATCAAACTTGTACTTTTAAAGTGAAGTATGTGAATGTTTGTCTGTTATGTATGTGTAGTGAAGTAAGAAAAATGTGCTCAAACAAAAATGAAGAGCGTTGTAACTTAAAAAAAGATGTTGTTGATTTTTGTTAAAAAACTTTTAGTTTTGTCACTAACTTCAATGACTATGAGTCACATTTTTGTTTAGCAGCAATAAATATTCTTAAAATTCGATAATTTCCCGAAAACTTTTTTTTCTTTGCGCGAAGCTGATTTTGTCAGCTACATTTTGGTGCCGAAACGCGGGACTTACATTTGTATCGGGGATTCGTGCAAGAGAGAACATAAAAGAAAGCAAGCGACTCCAGAGCAGTGATTCTAACAACCAAGAGTTCTCGCGCAAACGCACAACGATTTTTCTCTCTCCACGTCAGGCAGGCACTGCCAGGCAGTGGAGGGAGAGCTCTCCCTACCGTACCTTTAACCTAAGCCCCGCCCACTTTCACAGCTTAAATATAATCTAATGCTACCAGGTTCCGTAGCTGTCGTAGTCGAGTGGGTAAACTCTTTTGCCCACGCGTTGAATCTGACAAACTCAGGTTCAAGCCACGATTCCGACTTTTTTTTTTTCTTGTTAATATTAATTTAAAATAACTATTTATAGTTTTTATTATTGTTTAAATAATAAATAAAAGAACTTACTTCATTATTTCAAAATCCTTTTTTTTTAATAAAAATTGAAGATTAAGTAAAGAATGATACTGTTTCCACACCACCTTGCGGTAAGTACCCTGGCGCGTTTTTTTTTTAAGAAAAAATTATTTTATTATTAAATAATGACTAGAAAGTTGAAAAGGAAAAAATGTAATTGGATTAATACTTAATCAAAGTGTTTATAATTTGACGACTACTATAGCTCTTAATTTTTTCTTCGAGTGGTTTCCCCACGTAGGCCTAGTCCACTCGTTATTATGTCTGTATCAATTTAAATAGTTACAAGTTAATAGAAAAAAAAAACGTTAAACGCAACAGATGAAATAATAATGTATATTACAATATATAAGTATTAATAAGCTTTGTTAGATTGTACAATAAAATAATATTTACATTATTGATTCAGACATTTGAAATCTTTAAATAAATAACTTAAGCATTACATCTATACATGACTAGCTAATAAGCACGTTTGTAATACTGCATCAATGAACATAATACTGATTATTTCATGCATAACAAGCAAACGAAAAAAACGAAAAACAGATGTGAATGAAAATATTTACAAGACTATTTACAAAATCATTTACTTTGAGGTTCATGTTTTGAAGTGATATCAACTTTATGTTTATACATCGTCGAATTGAATAAATCAAGATGATTTTTTGTTGCTACAAAATTTAATGCAGTTATACCGCGGACGGGAAAATAAGAACGAATGAAACAAATTAAATCTAATAAATCAATTTCCATTTTATTCCTTTTTTTTTGCTTGACATCAGTAACAATCGAAAAAACTCTTTCTGGCTCAGCATTAGAGTGCGGCAAAGTTAAAACAGCTTGAATCAATATTTTTAAATTTGAAAATAATAAATTACCGTTTTCAGAACGCATATTAACAATCTTATTCCAAAATACATTGACTTCTCATTCACACAATTCAGCTTCATCGTTAACAAAACACGTCGGCAACAACGCGATTTCTTTTTTTAATAATTCATAGTTGACATCGCTGTACGGGAAAAACCTTTCAAGATCTTTTACTACGTTCGGGTTTTTACTTCAAAACTCGTTGCTCAAAGCATTTGCAGGTTGTAGAAAATGAAGTAAATGTGAAATGTCATCATTTTTGAAAAAAGATTTCTGAATTTCTGTTACCGCTGTTGTGTAAAATTTTAAACAATTTTCTCGAATTTCTAACTCATCTGTTTTTGGAAGATTCTGCAAAATCGAAGCACATGCATCACCAACATCTACATCTTCTAATGGCTTGTAATCTTTATTACTCACTTTGTAATTACTATCTTTGGCGATTTCTTTTATAGCAGTGGCATTAAGAAAATTTGAACTAATAGACGTTAACATTTCTGAACATGAGCTGCTGACTTTGTGAATGATAGTGTTTTTTGTTTGAAAAGTTGCATTAAACTTATTAAAGTGTAATAAAATGTAGTTTAAAAATTCCAAATATGCTATTACTTTATCGTCGTGTAACAAATTGTTTATAAAATGTGGTGAGCTCTTCTTTTCATCATTACCACTGTTGGGCGGACTTTCATGACATTCGAGAAAGAAAAAAGACTTTACAGCTGGCAAATTGTCAAGAACGCGATCAGTACAATTACGAAGAGCGAGCCATCTGGTGTTAGCTAGCTTTAAAATTTTTTTAGTCGAAATTTGATAAAAAATTTGAAAATCTTTAAAATTAACGCTTCTTTTCGAGCTGTTGGAAAAATACTTTGAAATGGCTTGAAGCAACTGCTGGCAGTCTACTGGAATACTCGCGCAACTTTTTTTGGCAACTAACGCAGATGTATGACATACACATGGTAGTAAAATAACATTAGGAACTTTTTTTTTTAACAAAGTAAAAAAAGAATTTTTTGAACCCGTCATAATACTCGCATTATCACAGCCTAAACTTGTAATATTTTGAAGAGGCACTTCATTCTTTACGAAAAAACTTTCAAATGATTCGAAAAGTTCCTTAGCACCACATTGTCTTGCGTCTAATTCAATCAATGTTAAAAGATGTGATGCAAATTTACCATCCTCGGGATCAATATAATTTACCACAACACACAAAATTTTTTTCAAAGTGATTTCCGTTGATTCGTCAATCAAAACGGAAAATCGTTGATTTTTTAAAATATTTAATACTTTTTGTCGTTCACAGACGCTCAAAACATTAGTAATCAAACTTGCGCATTTGTCTTTTTTCATGCCCATTTGTGCAACGATCTCCGGCTTTTTACACATCTTCTGCATAAAAGGGATGAGATCGTTAACAAGCTGAACAGGAACGTTATGTTGTGCTAAAAATAAAGCGGTTTGTAACTCATACTCTTTAACTAGAATGTCATTTTCTTCTTGACTTACAACAGAAATGTTCTTCTGTTTTATAGCAACGTTAACATTATCTTTATGTATTTGAGTTTCAGCGTGCCTGATCAAATCTTGTTTATTGTAGCACGTGATATTAACACCGCAAAGGAAATAGTGAGCAGGTTTTTCGAGATTCATTTCATCTTTGGAAAGCCAATGTTTGAATTATCCGTGCCACTTTTTGGTTTCCGCTTTGACGAATTTTTTGCATTGGAAGACATGTTGATTTAGTTTGTTATTAAAATATTGTAAAATTGTAGTAATAAATTAAAATAATATGAAATTTAGACAATAGTAAGGGAAAAAAAATTTACAATTTATGTAAATGATAAAAGCTACAGTTTAATAATTTATAAAAAAAACTAAATAATTAAAAAAAAAAAACTTTTTGGAAATTAAATACTCTTTTAAAACTGCTGAAAATGCTGCTTTTTTAAATTTTGATAAACCTTACCACTGCAAAAAAAACTTCATATTTTGTAAAGTTGCATGCAGCAAGCAAAAAACAAAAAAGTATCAATTTAATGTACTAAATTTTCAATAGTTAGCTCTTCAAAAATTAAGAACTCGCAAAATTGCATGCACTTGATAAACTGTGAACTTAAGAAGGCTTTTTATTTATTTATAAGTTTCAACTAGACTACCAAAACGTTTAATTAATGAACAAAATATGAAAAAGTTCAGTAAAAATTTGAAGATAATTTCAGAAAATTTACACATATATTACTTTTTTAATTTAATGAATTTCAGTCAACATTTGGATATAAGATATACAAACGTACTTTTCAATTTAAAAGGAATCGGAGCAAAACGTATTCGCAATTTTTAGAATTAATGAAATTGTGGATAAAAATTATTACTAGTACATTTTAATTATTTTTTCTAAACAAAATCTTGGAACTTTTTAAAAAATTCGGAGAAAAAAAAATAGATTACCTATACAGTACTCCTGTTGACCTAAAGACTTGATAAAGAGCCTTTTTAAAATATATTTGACGCACCACTATCTGATTTTTTATAAAATATTTTATAAATTCGTAACACATGCAAACGGCAGCTTACATTCAAAAGCTATTAATTAACAATCACTGTCCGTACACTACATTATAATAATTAAAGAGCGCTTGTTTAAAACGCGCAAAAAGCATTAAAGATGTCTGCCAGAAAGCATTTAAAACTAGAAACACCACTACAAAGCACTTTCATTAAATACAAATATCTACCACCAAAGCAATTACTAACAATGCACAGAAAACATGCAGAAAGCCTGCTAGTAAGTGTTCACCTCTATATTTTAATATCACTAAAAAGCATCTTGATCTAACACAGATATTTACCACCAAAACACTTATTAACAATGCGCAGAAAACATGCATTAAAGATACGAGACAGCATTTAATACTATAATTAAATGACTAAAAAGCACTGTATTCATACACGAACATCTTCCACCAAAGCAAGCACCTACAACACTCGGAAAGCATGAAATAAGGCTGCGAGTAAGTATTTATCCCTACAGATAAACAACACAAAAAACACTTTCATTAAAAACCATAAACACTCGCCACTTGTAGCATTACATGCAATACGAACTAAAAAGCACAAAAAGAAAATACTCGATGCACCGTTACACGGAAAATAATCAAGCACGATTTCTCAAAAAATATCTACTCCAGCAAGCATGCTATCTTGGTGACTACTCGAAAGCTAACTGACTAAAAAACAAAACAGCAGTTTGCGCGAATGTGCATCTTACTGTATAGATGACTACAAGAGCTGAATTCAAAACAAAACAGCAGCTCGCGCGAATGTGCATCTTTTTCTAAAGTGCGTGACTTGAAATATATGTGTATATAATCAAAACAAACAACTCGCCAAGAGTTACGACGAAAGGACATGGCCTATATTGGGAACAACTCAAGAAGAAAAAGAGCATTATGTTTTAATCAAATAACACATTTCTTTTCCACCAGTCTGATTTGCGTTTCTTTTCTTTTTTTTAATAATTTTATTGTGACAGATTGATTATCATATGACTGGATCTTTTTTGTTGTGTGATTAGCAAAGACTGGTCATATTATTTCTTTGGTAGGGTTTTTGAAAAATCTTATTCGTATAATAGTAATATTGTAAAATAAAGAAAACTTGTAAAAAAATCATAATTTTTTCTTTTAAAACTAACGTACCACGAGGTGGTAAAAAATGGGTATTTTTTAAGTAACCTAACTATTAATTTCATTATTTCTAATAAAAATAATTTCGAAATAATTGAGCAACAGATTTTCATTGAATGCATGAGCATTGAAAAAAAAATTTAAAAATTAAATATTTATTAGTAGCCTTAAATTAAATAAAACAATAAAAAACTTGTAGTATAAGTAGTAACAAGAAAAAAAAAAGTCGGAATCGTGGCTTGAACCTGAGTTTGTCAGATTCAACGCGCGGGCAAAAGAGTTTACCCACTCGACTACGACAGCTACGGAACCTGGTAGCATTAGATGATATTTAAGCTGTGAAAGTGGGCGGGGCTTAGGTTAAAGGTACGGTAGGGAGAGCTCTCCCTCCACTGCCTGGCAGTGCCTGCCTGACGTGGAGAGAGAAAAATCGTTGTGCGCTTGCGCGAGAACTTTTGGTTGTTAGAAACACTGCTCCAGAGAACACTTCAAGAACACAGCACTGCAGCAAAAATGACAGCAACGACTGCAGCAGTAACCGTGAAAGCGAAAGCAGCAGCATGGTCGGTGCAGAAGACGAGCCACCACCACAAACTCCTACATGATTTCGTGCACCATACCGTGTGCCGTCACCTTGTTACCCTTACCCTGCTGCATGGCAGTGCGTTTGCGCACGCTGTCTCTTCATCGTCCTGATCCTGTTAAGCAGCAGTGCGTTCGCGCACGCCGTCTCTTCATCGTCCTGATCCCATTAAGTGACAGTGCGTTCGCGCACGCTGTCTCCTCATCGTCCTGATCCTGCTGATAAGTGGCAGTGCGTTCGCGCATAGCGTCTCCTCGTCGTCCTGATCATGTTACATGGCAGTGCGCTCGTGCACGCCGTGTCCTCTTCATCCAGTCCTGTTAAGTGGCAGTGTATTTGCACACGCCGTATTCTCGTCGTCCTAATCCTATTAAGCAACAGTGCGTTTGCGCATGCAATCTCCTCGTCGTCCTAATCCTGTTAAGCGGTAATGCATTTGCGTACGCCGTCTCCTTCACTTTCTGATCCTGCTAAGTGGCAGTGTATTCGCGCACGCCGTATCCTCGTTGTTCATCTCCTTACTTTCCTGATTTTTCTGAGTAACTGTGCGCTTGTGCATGTTACATTCTTTTCCTGCAAGTAATATACCTGCAGCTGCATTCAGGTCGTACATACCACTTTAATTGTCTTTATTGTGTTAAAGTATAACAGTGGGACAAACGTGCGAGTAACATTGTTACCTGACTATGTAAAGGTGCAATATATTGTATTGCATCATCTACATCATTAAGTTACATATCGGTGACATAATTACCTTTTCTCATGCAACTTTAAAAATAAAAATGTTCTGCTACCGTCAGGTTTTAAATATTTATAATAGAACTAGAGTACTGTACACATTGTAATCTTGAGTGGGTGCATTTACTTCAAATGAATATGTAAATTCAAATTGATTGTCCATGAGCATGGATCAGATTTGCTTTAAGTATGATAGTCTCGTCAGCCATGTCACTGACTGGTGATCCACCGTGAACATGGTTGGTAAACGCTTGGTGAGAGAGGTCGGGCCAGTCAGTGGTTACGTGATACAGGATACCAGGCTCGCGACGGCAGGGAAGCGCACCCCGAGCAGTGAAGGACTCGGACATCTATTCTGGGATCAATCTAGATCGCGACGGCAGACATGCGCTTCTCGAGCAGTGAAGGTCTGAGAGTGCTGGCAAGACGAAGTCTATCGTAAGAGAGGTTTAGATTTCATTGGTGGGAAGCCGTATTAGTTGACCTCATGCGAGCAAAGTCTTTTCTTGTAGGCTTAACACATCAGTTATTGATATTATCGAGATCTTTAAAACTGTCTGTTAATTTATTCTACTATTTTTAGTTGTCAATTTAGTATAGTTAAGAACAAACATTCGTTATAAGGTGTAGATTGCTTAGGAAATGAGATAAACATGTGAATGCACATGAAGTTTGAGTGCGTGTTTTTGCAGTATGAATGCGATACAATTGTGACACACTTATTAGTAACAAAAGAGCATGTTTTTATTTTTGTATCTTTGAAAAATCATAGTCAGAATCTTCCAGAAGTCGCTTATTACAGCTAATAAAAAAAAATGGCTTATCTTTCTTGAATTTTTCAAACTTAGACTTTTGTAATCACAATCTTCCAGAACTATCTCAATTCAAATGGTTAATTCAAGAGAAGTTTTCTTTTGTTTCGATAGGGTTGGCACTTGGACAGAGAAGTCGAAAGTGAGATCAATCTGTGGCTTGATTGGCAGTGATACTCACCAAGGAGTCTCTGGTTTACGATGGATTATAGTTTGAAACACATTTTATTTAAAAAAATTGGTGGCTGTTGACATCTTAATTAAAAATTAGAAATTTTGTATGATTTCAAAAATTGGAAAGTGTTTGCAAAGACAGTCGTTTCAACACTCACGATTGAAAGGCGTCGTTTGTGTGAGCTGTAGTGTTACGAAAACTGTGAGAGTTATCGGGAGCACATCCCTTGTAGATCCTAGAGGCACAGAGTAACAAGCGTAGAGGCTTGTTGCGGACGGTTGGCTGTGAGGCCATTGTCTTGGCATATTTTAAGTTGTTGAATGAAAGACTTTATCTTTTGAAATCAATTTGTTTTCTACGAATTAAATGAACCCACCCATCAATTGTAGACTATTTATAATTCATCATGATGTTAAGTTTGAGTTGTTCGACTCTATGAAACTACTCATACCCTTACCACATTATTCAGTTTTAATATATGGTACAAACCTCATGTTTTTATGGGGAGGAGGATGTTCGGGATGGATAAAACTTATATTTTTAAAGTAAAATATGTGAAAGTTTGTCTGTCATGTATGTGTAGTGAAGTAAGAAAAATGTGTTTGAATGAAAATGACGAGCGTTGTCATGTAAAAAAAGATGTTAATTTTGGTTAAAAAACGATCAGTTTCGCCACCAACTTCAATGACTCTGAGTCACATTTTTTTTGGCAGCAATAAATATCCTTAAAATTTGATAATTTTTCAAAGATGCTTCTTTCTTTGCATAAAGCTGATTTTGTCAGCTACAGTTGATAATATAAACAAAAAAATAAAACTATAATAAATAAGAAATCGACTGCTTTTCCTTTTTTTTGTTTTATCCTTTAAATGTTTAATTTTACTCGCTTATACCTTTAAAAAGAAATAATCTTTTTGAACGCGTCTGGACTTTAATTAAAACTTATTTGTAGCACTTTTTTCTGGCAACACCCAAAACTTTCATTTTTCCCATATCCAGGACATGTACTCTTACATACAATTATTATATATTTATTATATTACTAAGTAGTAGTTTTAATTTTTTTAAATTTTTTTTCCAACTAAAGTCTATAACAAAAATACTTAACATTTATTCATAATGTATGGACCGATTTGATCTATGACCTCATTTGACTTTTCATTAATATTGTTGAGAGGCTTTGTAGGGAATGGAACGAATAATAATCCAACTCGACAAAATCAGAGCTATACGTTAGATTTATCAAAGCATCCTAGCCAAACCCTCTTGGTTTTTAAGGTGGCTCATAACAAAATTGACCTACCTTAACTATGACTGAAACTTGGAGGATTCATACTTCGGTATGAAACAAATCTCCTCTTAAAATTGTAAAACACATCACTAGGCAAAATTTTGTAAACAAGTTGCTGGAAAATTAATGTTCAACATGCATAAACAAACATATTGTTATGAACCAGATCCAAATTCAGTCTGCTTGGATAGTAACGTATGTATTATTTTAAGTACCTCGATCAAAGAAAAATTTCTTTATTCAACAAAATTTTACTATCTACCTTATTCAAACGTACATACACGACAACGTACTGAATGTTGAGTACATCTCTACCAAAATTCAATAAATAAATATCCATCTGGTTCAGACCCTCATCACAACGGGGCCCCAGCTAAATACGGCACCATCGTGATGAGCCACCTTAAAAATTCACTAAAGAAACCTGTAGTCTAGAATTATCATAGCTTCGCTCAGATGCGTACGTGCCCCTCCTCTCATCCCTTTGAGAACGAGCTGGCCTTCGAAATTCTCTGTTCTTCCTCCTCCTTCTATAATGTCCCTTTTTTCTTCTACGGAAGTGGTCCTAACGAACCTGTCCCATGCGGCTAGTTAAGTTTTTAGTTGGTAGGCACACCGGATGAATCTGACACTACCACCAGAACAGCTGGGGTGTCTATGAAGATTATCCCTCTTCGTTCCATTAAACAAAAAAAAATTAGCTCATGATAAACAGTGCCTTTATAACTCCACCAAACACTTAGCCTCATCTTTCTTGACATAAATGCAAACTTCAGAACTATTTATGAAGCTTCTCTGACATTAAGGGTAGAAAATTAAAATTTTCCATATTATTTATAAGACCGACTGCGTCTTATAGCTTACTAACATTATTTAGAATATGACAAAATATTTTATCAGAGTAAACGTAAATGATGCACATCCTTGTTATTCTGAGAACTAATTCAAACCCAAACTTGCTAAAATAGATCGAGAATTGACGAAGAAAGACAAAAAATTAGATTTCAAACTAATGACAATTGATTTGATTATTCATCTTTCTTTCTAAAACTGAATAGATTGCATTGGATCTAATTTGAAAGAACTATTTAAAGTGAGAAAAATGTGCGAAAGCCCTTTTAAATTCAATCCACACGTAATTTCCCATCTTTCTCCTTTGAACCTCAAGAGTGTTGCTAAATTAGGACTTGATCTATTCTTGTGAAATTCAAGACTGTGCCTCAAGTTTTTTTCTAGTATAACAGAGCTTGTAACTTGATAAATAATATTATAAACCTGTAAAATCAAATTTACCTTGTCAATGAGGTAGAAAATTTTAATTTTTTCAGACTCCCTTCAACCAATATCTCTTGAATATATTATGTTAAAAATCCACTTTTTATCATCTATCATCACTTTTCTCCAGAAAGCTGCATTTTATTTTGTTCATCTAAAAATGCACAAATGAAAAACTGGTTTACTAAATTTTTTAACATTAATTCATGTGAAACCCCAACTATGAAAATTCTTTTTAGAATTTGACCTTATACAAAAGGTTTAAGACTGGTTTTTGAACACAAATATGTTCTATACAAATGTCAAACTACCTCTACTATTCAAAAATTTTATAAATTCATTAAATGGTTAATCGACAAGGCTTAGTAGATCTAAAAGATCAAAGTGTCTTAAAGAAGATCAAGCAAATAAACTCTCACAGGCGTTTATTTACACAGTCATCACCATACATGCAACAAATTTGTCGATACGACTTTGTCTCAGCGTTGGCTTAGGTGGATATGATTTTGCATTTTTGTCATCATGACCTATACATATTTATAGATCCTAGTGAGAAATGTGCAAATTAAATAAGGGGAGAAGGATGCCTGTCGGTCTGGTTCTTGTTATCGTACTCGTTCTCCTAGTTTTATAGAGCCAATATTGCCCTCAGCTTTTCATTGCTAATTGCTGTTGTAAATTTAGTTATAGTATTAGAATATTACGGTGTTTGTTGAAATTATTATTAATTACGACAATTTTAAGCCAAGAAAATTGTTTCTAAGCTATTGCAATGAGAAATCTGTGAACTTAGATGATTGCCCAAAGAGCTTCATGTTTTGCACAATAGTTGATGATTGTTAGTATTTTTAAATAACCTCAAATAAATATTTGTTAAACTAAGTTACGTATCCTTTTTTAGATACTGCAGTTGTGATTGAGTTATTAAAATAATGCAGAAATTTTTATAAAATTATCTTATTTTTTGCTTGATGGTCATAATATTAAGATACAGGCACATGACTTACGTATAATTAATAATTTATTTCACTTTTAATAGGTAAAAATACAGCTGTAACAACTAATAGGGGTACCAACTCAGTTGTGATCCTTGTTTAAAGCTAGATATTGAATATAAAACAACTACGACGACTCTGCTCGTATATTCCAACAACTTTTAATGTTTATCAAGCTTGGTCTGAAGAAGAGGATTCAAGAAGTACAAAAAGTCCATAGAGTATACATAAAAGCTAATTATTATTCCTGCAGCAGCTCACCTGCATACTCCACGAGTCCTCGAAGTTTAGTTGTCAATAACACTTTTCTTAATAAATAGGTCTAAGAAGACTAAAGTTTAGGACTTTATTCTTCTTTGTGTTTCTCAGTGTTATAAAAAGTATTGAACTTAAAATTACAATAATTTACTTTCCGTCAATTTAAAACAATTATGTCTCTTGCATCTCTTTGATATTTTAACTGAGAACAAAAGCTGCAGTTCTCACACCAATTGGACCAGGATTTTAAACTGGGTTTGATGTCAAACCAACTTACTCATATCAGCATGTTTAAGCAGGATGACTACTTAATACCTGTTATCCTACGATAAAAGACGTTTATTAGTTTCCAGGTACTATCGTTCATGAGCTAAGCTGATGTAACAGGCAGCAGGAGGCAGCATTGTTCATTATTTTGTCATTAGTATTAAAAACCTACGATTCTCTAAATCAATGTTTCAACTAGCTATTAGACAGCTGTGTAGGGCATAGCTTTAAAATATATGTTGAAGATTATTTTACAATTTTTTGTAAGACATTTTTTCAACTTGGACTCTAAAAAATGATTTAATACGTTTATCAAGAGAGATCACTATAATCCTTGCTCTGCTTTTTAATAACAATTGATTACTTAATATTTTTGTCGAAATCAGTTTAACCTCCTTTTTACATGAAGTATCAAGTATTTAGAAGATATTAATATACATTTTTTTAAATGTATTTTGCAACGTATCTTAGTGAACTTGATAGACTTTGTTATTCTATGTGCCATCAAGCTAACAAGTTTTAAAGATTGATGTAAACAACCGATTTCAATTTCAACTAACGAAAACAGATAAAATTGTACGAATTTCAATTTTCTTAACTTGGTAAATAAGTGAGTAAATGTCACTTTGTTCTAAGGTTGCACTTACTCATAAAGAAAAAAAATATGAACATGATTTGATTTCTTGGCAGTTCACGAGGAAGTACATAAAATAATTAGGATATACAATATAATATCAATGAGGCTGCTTACAGCATTTCATCGAATACAGTACTTATCATAACTGCTCATCGCGTAGAACAACTCATATCAACCAAGGTAACAGTGATATTATTTTGAAAGACTGAAAAATCAAATGTCTAAGAAACTCAAGAAAAATCCAACGTATCGAATACCAAGACTCTTTACACGTCTTTGAAATAAAGTATGTATAGATAAGGGTAGTAAAAAAAGATCTGTACTGCTTTTTTTCTAAAGATAAAGTTCTGACGCTTACATTTCTCCAACAAAACTTGAAGACTGTCTTTATAAAAACAGGAGATTTCAGTACAGTATAAATCACTTCACCTAAAACGAATCCATCGACTTAAGTACTGACTATTTTTCAGGTGGCTAGAGAGTCACTCAAGTTATCATTTTAACTACACCGATAGCCCATCCATAAAAAAAAGACAGGCTGTTATTTTAGAACTGCCTCATGTAAGTATAAAACAAACAATTTTTATGGTACTTCATGTTACGTAGATAATGTTCTTGGATCTTAGTAAAAAACAATTGATTTGGATTCCAGAACTGTAATAGTACCTAAATACTAAATAAAACTGACATTAAGGAAATCGCCAAGCAGTTCAACAACTTTTTTACTACTCTTATGCTGCGTCATGCAACTTCCACTTTTCGCAACTGGCTTTTATTTTAAAACTATTATTAAGTGTCTCCTTACAAATGTAAATCGGAAATAAAATTGTTTTAATTTAATTGCATGCTATGTAGATAATTCTTCTTAATGAATTACGAATTACATATTTAAATTTATTATTATACACATTTTTTTCACAACCACCAAATAATTAAATAATTAATACCTGTAGTGTCTGAAACCAAGTGACGAAGTGGGTTCATTTACATAATAATGTCCGCATACAACCTCATTGTGAATTAAAAAATAAAAAGTTAGTTTTTCAACCAGGTAAACAAGTGTATTTTCTTGCAACTGTAATAATAAAAAAAAAAAATTGCTTGTACAATATGACCTAATGCGTTTACTTTTTCCATCTCATTAATTAATCTAGTAACATAACCTCATATAATCAGTTTTTGATTTTTCAAATAATTGCGAATAAGAATTTTTCTGCGGTTAATATTTCTTGTTTTTATTTACTGTTCGGCCATAAGTAAAAAAATGTTGGAATTTATACGTTTAAAAATAACCAGATTTCGTAAAAATTTCTCATCCGAGAGTTTTAGGAGTTTTCTAGAACTTCCTAATTGCATTAATCCAACTCATACCAAGTACTATGTACTGACAAACATAACGTTTTTTTTTCTTCCTCCTCTTAATCATCTTTTGCTTGTTTCTTACTAATATCTGTAGTTGCATATAGGTCCTAGTGAAAAAAATGCAAAGTCATGTAATCCTTACCCAATGCTGCTAGATCTAAAGTGTTTCTATTTTAAAAGTAAAAAAGCAAAATGTGATAGAAGTGGACTTCTACAATTTATTTTGCCAACGATTTTTTGAAACAGTTCCAAATGATGCTACTTTATATTTCCTATAGAATATTTGGTAGATCATAAGCTTATGAGGATCTTAAAGTAAGCATCACTGGAGACATGAAACTTTAACATCATCTCTTAGGTAGGAATAAAGTTAGTTTTTTCGTAACCCAGTATATAATGGATAAACTACTGAAACTTAATAACAATAATAATAACAAGAGATTTAGGCAAAGTGTTAAACATGTTACTGAGAATAAAATTAAACAAGATAAAAACTATTATAAAAAACTGATACTAAATTCTTAAGAATAAGAAATTGTTGCTTGAAAAGGATTCTTAATAGAGAGTTAAAACGTTGCTGATTAAACAAAACTGATTTTGACAGTATAGCGTTAGACTTGTTTATTTATTTTACATTTAATAAGATTTATAACACTTGGAACAAGTAATAATAATCAAAATAAATTAAAAACCACATCCAACTTAAAAATATTCCTTAAATTTTCTTGAGACAGGTGAAAAGTGGCAAGGGCTTAAAAAAATAAAAAATATTTTTAAAAAACACTAAAAATTAAGAAAACACTGAATGAAAATAAAAAATTTTATAAAATTATAAATATGGCGTTACGAAAAAATCAATTAAGGCAATTTTGAGAAAGATACTTTTGTAGTGTGCATTTTTGTGGGTGGAAATCTTAAATTCTAAGTTTGCGGGATAGAAGATAGGTACTCTTAGGTATAGGCCCTCTCATCAAAGCATGACTTGTGCACAATACACAGCGGTTATCATGTCAGTCATCTCTGCCATAGTGCTTAACTTGTTAGTCATTTGCTGGTTAAAATCGGTAGCTGTACTGCCATATTCATGCACGTGTTTGAGCTGACGTATGATAGACGACATGGAGCTGATTCAATGTTCAACTGAAGACCACAGTCGCTTTTGCGCCTGTGTCATCTCACGCAGATACCAATACCGCTTGTTTGGTGACGCATGACGATGCTTAATTAATTACAAAATCAAGTCTTGTTTGCAGACCAAACGTCAAACCAGCTAACTTCTACTCAGAGTTATAGCAGATTGGACAGCTTTATTACTGATTCAAAAATCGTGGGCCAACGTGGTAGCACGCTTTGTGATCAATGTGGACAGAGTATGGGATGAGTTATGGAGCTACGGGTTTGCCAACGTACTGCTTTAGCTCTTGAGTTCCTCTTGAGCTGACTTCTAAGTGAACCACGGCAGCCTCATTGAGATCACTCCAAAAGATCGGGTACGTGATTTGACTCAGCGCTACGCAACAGCGGTAAAAAATACCGTCAATGCAAGAGCTCACTTTTATGATGCAAGGAATTACCTTGATTAACCTTAGATATCATCTTCTGTTAGCACTATATCACTTTTTTAATGCATATGTGACACTATCTTATCGCTAAGGGACTTCTAAACAAGCTTTGGAGTAGAAGGAAGCTGACCACCGACGAGTTTACTCTCAATCTGACGGATGTTCAACATCAAACAACAAAGCGTGCAATGCTTGCATCCATCGCTTGGTTGATTGACCTATGCAACTGGCTTGCACCAATTATTCATCGAAGATATTTTGAAGGCTGATTGACTTAATTCGTTCCTTAGGTGCGTGTGAGTATATACATACCTTTCTTTTTGTTTGAAATATGTCAAGGAATATGAAAGAAATTATTTTGTACCAAAATAACATATTTTTAAATTTTTTTATAAAAGTTTTTAATAATAATTGGCAAGAAAAAAATTGAGTAAAACACATTTCTCAACGGTATTCAAGAGTTAAAAACACATTAAATATAAAAAAAAAATTTTCATAGACCTTGATTGGCTAGATGCTCCTATTAGAAAAACCAAACTGTAATTGGAAGAGAAAAAAGAGAAACGTTATGTTTGTCAATACATAGTACTTGGTATGAGTTAGGTTAATGCAATTAGGAAATTCTGGAAAACTCCTAAGACTCTCGGATGAGAAATTTGTACGAAACCTGGTTATTTTGAAACATAAGTTTTTTCCATGTTAAATCCTTATATTTATTTTATATAAATATATTACAGTATTAAAAATTACTCTGTCAACTTAATGCATGTGTGCTAGCATGTTAACTTTTGAATAATGTAATACAAATTAAAACATCCCACTAATAAACTTCTGCATACCTCTACCCTGGCTGAGCAGAGAGGTAAGTATGAAAAAAAATAGTATGCAATTTCTTATCAGATGTATCGTTAGATTTACATCAGTTAATTATAATTTATTCCACCACAATTCAGTAAAAACCGATTAATACCCAGCATTCAATTAACATAGTATAAGATAAACTATAATGGAAAGATCTGCTTGCTTCCTGTGAAAAAACTCTTCAACTTCTTTAAAAAATAGTAGAAGAAAGATTATAGATACAACATGATAATCAACAATTATACAGTAAGAAACTTATAAAAGTACTCATGTGTAAGCAATAATTTCAGATAATTAGGTCACCATACTTTTAGTTTAAGTATGTAAGCAGTGTAAGCAACGAGCCATGACTCTTTTTATCTAAACGTATCAGCTGTTTTTCTTTCAATCTGGATTTAATAATTCGTGCTTATTATTTTTCCAAATGTTTGAGTTGTATTTCTTTTTGTCTGAATGCTACAAGCTATGATTTTTTTTATGTAAACGTGCCAGTTTTGCCTCTTTTCGTCCGAATGCACAAGCTGTGTTTCTTTTGAGTTGAAAATAAGAGCACTGCTTTTTTTCATCTCAACGCGTGGACAGTAACTATTTTTCTTGAGTGAGTGAACCTGAGTTATGCTTTTTATCAGCCAAACTCTGACAACATGCTTACTTTCATAAGGGATCCTAGGCTGCGCTTTTTTAAAACGGTTCGTTGATATACGTTCGATGTTTGAATAATATCTGTCGAAAAAACCTATGTGTAATAATCTTCTTGAAGGAACAGTCACTGGCATGTAATACTACTCTAATGAAGAGAGCGGTACCGAAAAATGGTTTTTCTCAAACTTTTAGATACAAATTAATTTTGCGTAAATGTGAATGTGACGTTAGAGATATAATCAGCATAGGTAGTAGAAAGTTGTTTGTGAAATTGCATAAAAGTTCTCCTTTATACTTGGGTACCCAAGCATACACTGTCCACTTAGAATTACTCTCAGTTGTGAGCATCCATGTGCTGCAGACTCTACGAGGTCTAGTTTACTTTACATGGTGATTCTATATAATAGAACTGAAACCTACAGATGCATAGACCAGCATCTCTAATAACTTGATAGATTGTGATCGTGATATGGCACAATAGTAATTTTAATTTTATTTGATGTAAATAACATCTTAATCTATTTTTATTCGTTTTCTGGTACTAAACTTTTATAGTTTCATTCATACACATATTTTTTGTTGAATTTCTTTCTTTTCATTTATATGAATAAAATAATTATAGAAAATTGATATTGATATTGACATTGTAAGTAGGCCTGCGTGTGCTATGATCGGACTTGTTTAGAATATTTTTATTTTTAGTACCAACAGAACCAAAGAAAGAAAAAACAAAGTAAGTGTCTACTTACCAGAATTACTTTGCTCTTCATCTTGCATGATGTTAATTATTTCCCCTCCTTGGCCATCTTTATTGGTAGCCATGGGATTCTGAGGAAATTTATTCTGATTTGCTGATATTGCTCCAATGCTACTAGCATCTTTATTTAGAATTTTTCCAGATGGGCAAGAAGAATGAAGTCCAGTCGTAACACTTTGCAAAAATCTATTTGCATCTGTTGAAGCTGGACCAACCAAAGCACGGCATTTTCCATCTACACGATCCCATGCACAATATGGATCTTGTAGAGCCACACATTCACCTAAATACAATAAAAATTTATAATGAAGATTATAATTATTTTATTTTTACTTAAAAATTGAAAAGACAAAGTAGCAGAGTGAACAAAACTAAGAGCTCAGTTTTCTTATTACGTTTTATGATTCCTTAAATTCTCCATTGTACTACTTACAAGGTCAATCAAAAATTTTTCAGTATCTTACCTAATAAGATTTTTTTTGATAGAAAAAATAAGACGTCATACATGCGAAATTAAGCCTCTAATAACTACACAATATAATAACTTAATTACAAAAAATTTGACGTTAAAAAACGTATCTTTTTAAGAGATGTTCAGTTTAAAAAAAAATAATTTTTTAAAGACTGTTTTGTAAAGCTAGGTGAGAAGATAATTTCCAAAATATTTTGAAGAAATCGGAGTAATCAAACCTACTATAACTTGTAATTTACAAAGTCGTAATCCAATGTATAATTAGCATTATCTATTACAATTTTGTAGTAGGTAAGAATTATTGCCTATGCAACCTATAAGCAAGTATTACGGAAACATTTTATATAAAATTCTTTTTGTTCGCTATCCTACAATCAATTAAAAGAAAGTGCTGTCAAACTGTCAGGAAGAGAGCAATGCAGTCGTTCATCTTCCTTAAATACTTCGTAAGATTCTCTACGAATTAAAACATTATGAAGACCTCGATAAATATGTGTTTATTTAGAAAATTTATAGTTGAAGTAAAGTTTCTTATGTGCCGTTCTGGGGTTGAAAGAGGTATTTTATGAAAAATTGACAGATTTGAAATGATAGACAAGCTTTTCCTACTTTATTTCACTCGACAGCCACAATATCGGCATAATCATAGATACAGATGCTGGAGCGCACTCCATTAACTGTTGATGCTGCTGGCTGCTGCTGACACTTAAGAGACCGTTGCTTATTATATGACTAAAAAATAAGCCAACCAAACTTAGTGTAACGTTGGCGCGAAAATTTATTTGAGTTTAAGCTTTCGCTTAATAACTCAGGACACCTACTGGGCCCGTAGGTGGGACGTGGGGCTGGAGGATAGTTAAATAACGCAATCGGGTATTTGCAAAGGAGGTAAGACTGTTTTCGAGTGGAGGAAATCAAGTTGTAATGACTTAAAAAAGCTGTTGTGCAGCACCCCAATGTACTCACTTGCGGCGCACCTAAGGTTTGTCAATGTTACCCGGAGTAACGTATTGAGTGGTGTTGTGTTTGCGATCTAGAAACCACCAATACCGCCATGAGTAATGGTATTAATTCAAGATTCTTACAAGTGATTCAATTAATTATTTGTTTCCCGCATTTCCAGGGGTACATATACTATAGCGAGTAATGGTATGCACATTTGACTCTTTTATTTCCCAGGACTCCAAGGGTACCAATACTGTTGCAAGCAATGGTGTGCATGTTGATTCTAGGCTCGTGCCAGAATGAAAAGAAAAAATTAAAAAAATAAACTAAATAATAAACAGTTATTTATATTTATAAAGAAAACGCTCATACACGTGGAGAACCAGTGCCAGATGTAAAATTGAACCGCGCTCGTGAAGGACCGTATGGTAGCGGAGGTGGACTTCAGCTACTCACTCGACCGTTTGAGGGTAAAAGTGAACCATGTCCTTACCTCGTGGTAGCAAAGGGGGACTACAACGTCTCAGTCTACCGTGTGAGGGAAAAGAATTAAGTAAGAGAGTTTTCAGGGCCTCCGGGCCTGTTTATAGCGGACCTGAGTCATGCGCTGGTTCAAAAACGACGGAGGAAAATTTGCCAGGTAAAATCTTAAAAAAACCATAATAGCCAAAAATCTAATTAGCTAGAACTGCTCTAGTTCAGGTAGTCACAAATTTGCACTTCCCACATCTGGCTTGCTCTCCTACATGCGTCAAGAGAAGGGAAGGTAATTCACTTACTCCTGCCCTTCCTTTCTCTGTTACGTCCAAATTTTACAGTATTTCTTTGAACCTTGATTTTAACATTAAGATAGAATATTATTAATATTTATTAATGCTGAACACTGTTCGCTTATTCAATCCAACTTGTTGCATAAAGAGTAGGGGAAAGCGCTTAACATTGCAATTTAATGCTCAGGTAAATAAACGATCAGTGTGTTACAGTATATCAATCAGCACTAATACTTGAACATTAGTATCGGTGGCCATTGCTGTTATAACTTATAATTATAATATTACTACTATTATTGTTGTTATTATTGTTATTTTTCTTTTTGCTTTTATTATTATTACTATGATTATTCTTATTGTTATTGTTGTTAAAAAAAAACTTGCGTAAATAAACAGATTTTCTATTTTTATTCGATCTTATATTATATTTGTTCTCTCCATAATAAAATTTTAAGACTCTTAAAAGAGTCGTACTTAACGAAAGTCGTCACCTAACAAAACTTAATGTGTACTTTGTGGTTCCCGGAAGTGTCAAATGACAACCGATGCGAGCCGCTAAGCCTAAATACATGAAGTCAGCAAGTACTGGCCCCATTGCAAGTAAGACCAAGAAGTTTTAACTAAAACTTCGTGCAAGGAGCATTCACTTGCACGGCGTTTTAGTTAGTAGTCCACTGCCGCTCATCAGGTGCCAACAATAATAACTAATTTTGAAAGGGCGACCAGACGTTCCATCCTTTCTCTGTTTTTTTTTGTGTACAAGCAATATCAAAAAAAAAAATAAAACAAGAAATAAAAAAAAATAAATAAAACAAGAAATAAAGAAAAAAAAAAAAATAAAAAAATATAAAAAACAACAACAAACCAGGGGGGATAAATGGGTCATGGGACCCACGGTAAGAACGAAGTTCTTTGAACATGACGAGTATAAAAACACAATTTCTCAGGTAACAAGGGGGTCGCCAGACCCATTGAAAGAACGAAGCTCTATAAACGTTAATACTGCATTCATGTAGTTCACTAAACAAAAACTTGAAAAACGAATAAAAAAAAAAATAAAAAAAATAGTTCAGTACTCACGATCGTTGAACTTCGTGAGTACTGTATTAATGCACGACGTTCTCACGAAGTTCAACCATCGTAAGTACTGAACTATTTTTTTTATTTTTATTTTTTATTCGTTTTTCAAGTTTTTGTTTAGTGAACTACATGAATGCAGTATTAACGTTTATAGAGCTTCGTTCTTTTAATGGGTCTGGCGACCCCCTTGTTACCTGAGAAATTGTGTTTTTATACTCGTCATGTTCAAAGAACTTCGTTCTTACCGTGGGTCCCATGACCCATTTATCCCCCCTGGTTTGTTGTTGTTTTTTATATTTTTTTATTTTTTTTTTTTCTTTATTTCTTGTTTTATTTATTTTTTTTTAATTCTTGTTTTATTTTTTTTCATGTTTCATTTTATTACATTTTTTTCATTTTTTTTACTTTTTTTTTTATTCGTTTTTCAAGTTTTTGTTTAGTGAACTACATGAATGCAGTATTAACGTTTATAAAGCTTCGTTCTTTCAATGGGTCAGGTGACCCCCTTGTTACCTGAGAAATTGTGTTTTTATACTCGTCATGTTCAAAGAACTTCGTTCTTACCGTGGGTCCCATGACCCATTTACCCTTCCTGGTTTGTTGTTGTTTTTTTTATTTTTTTATTTATTTTTTTTTCTTTATTTCTTGTTTTTTTTATTTTTTTTTATTTCTTGTTTTATTTTTTTTCATATTTCATTTTATTACATTTTTTTCATTTTTTTTATTTTTTTTTTTATTCGTTTTTCAAGTTTTTGTTTAGTGAACTACATGAATGCAGTATTAACGTTTATAGAGCTTCGTTCTTTCAATGGGTCTGGTGACCCCCTTGTTACCTGAGAAATTGTGTTTTTATACTCGTCATGTTCAAAGAACTTCGTTCTTACCGTGGGTCCCATGACCCATTTTTCCCCCCTGGTTTGTTGTTTTTTTTTTTATTTTTTTATTTTTTTATTTTTTTCTTTATTTCTTGTTTTATTTATTTTTTTTTTCATTTCTTGTTTTATTTTTTTTCATATTTCATTTTTTACATTTTTTTCATTTTTTTGTATTTCCTTTATTTAATTTCTTTCTTATTTTCATATTTAATCTTTTTTTTTTCATTTCCTTTTTTTTCATATATCATTCTTTTTTTTCATATTTAATTTCATTATTTTTTTCTCATTCTTTTGTATTTCCTTTATTTCTTTTTTTTATAATTTTTCTATTTATATTTATTCTTTTGTATTTCCTTTATTTCATTTCTTTTTTCATATTTCATTTCATTATTTTTTAATACATTATTTTATTTGTTCAAATTTCATTTAATTTTATTATTATTTTTTTTCATATTTCATTTTTTCATATTTTGTTTCTTTTTTTTTCATATTTAATTTAATTACTTTTTTTCATTTATAACAGTTATTATTAGCATTACTGTAATGCCATAAAAACCTCAGGTTTAATGAAAATACAAATATTTAATGCGTAATAACGCGCCTTATTATATTTAATCTACACAACCATATTTATGCTAATTAATTTTTTTTTTTTTTTTTTTTTTTTTTTTTTTTTTTTTTTTTTTTTTTTTTTTTTAGATGTATCATTTAAAAAAAAAAATACACAATTTATGAAACAAATTCATAATTGAATGTATTATCAGTGAATACTTTTAAAAATGGAATGTTATAGTTACGAATCACACGATAAGTACAAGAAACCGACTTCTATAATCGGTAGCGCTCGTAGCAGAGTGGGTAAGGTACAGGACTTAAATGCAGAAGGTCGAGAGATTCAAATCTCTTTATTGGAAAATGTTTTTTTTTTTTTTTTTTTTTTTTAGAATTGTAAAAGAAAAAAAAATTCAAAGTGAAAGAAAAATTACTGCGGGGAAATAAAATTAAAATTTGTTAAAAAATTAATTACTTGGGAGTGTGAGGGGGAATGGTGGATGAAGGTGTGGTGCAGAAGAGTAACACGGCACGGTTGACAGATATACATATATAGTGAGGAGAGGGGAAGTGTGTAGAGAACACTTGGTGAGGGGGGACGGGGTGAGGGGAAAAACTTGAGAGGAAGAGATTTCTGATTCAAAAAAAAAAAAATCTGTTGGTTTTAAAATTCCAGCCCCCCGAGTAACGCGACATAAAGAACTTCGTTCTAAAAATCTACTTATAAATATCTTACTTTCTTTTAAAAATATGGTATATTTTGCAATACTTGAAGGTTGTACCGTATTATGAAAACCCGTTTAAAAAATACTGGCCTTCTGCATCGATCTGCCATACATACAAAACTTATTTGTTAATGTACTTTATTCAAATAACAATAATATCTAGTGTATATAGTAATAATATTAACTACTATATTCTATACGTATGCGTGCAGGCAAACATGTACACAGTTACACACTTGAACAGTAAAAGTAGAAATGTAGAAAGTACACAAACACTCATCATACACATACACGCACACTTTCATGATTGCATGTTGCATCCATAATTCTGTTTCTGTAAACAAGTTACACAGACATACGTACGTGCGTGTATACACTGTATGTTGTATATCTGGATACTGCACACAGTAACACACTACGGCACGGCATCACGGCAACAGGAATATGCATAGCACAACATGCTGACTATATAGTATATGTATTGGAATCCAAAGGCGAACGCTGAGACTCGATCGCCATCAAGCTCCAGTATATATCGATGCCCCAGGCGAAGACTATGCCCTGCTTCGAAGCCTGGACGAAGACTATGCCCTTTTCTGGAGTCTGGACGAAAACTATGCCCTCTTGTCTTTCCAGACGAAAACTATGCCCTTTTAGGATCCCGGACGAAGACTATGCCCTTTTCTCGCGCTCGGACGAAAACTATGCCCTTTTGGAGTCCCGGACGAAGACTATGCCCTTTTCCGGAGTTTGGACGAAGACTATGCCGTTTTCTCGCGCTCGGACGAAAACTATGCCTTTTTTTTGAGTCCAGATGAAAACTATACCCGTTTTTTCTAGTCCGTGTAAAGACTACTACATTTTTTCCGAGTCTGGACGAAGATATTGACTTTTTCTGGAGCCGGGATGAAGTACAATTCATTTAAGCTCACCGTACATTTGTTTTTGTAATTGGATATATAGTCAAATATACTTACATAGTGGTTATTGTTTACATTTACATAAATAATTGTAAATAATAATACAAACTCAGGAATCGTTTTATAAGCATGGTAATTTGCAATTAATGAATATGAAAGACTCTTTTATGTTTTATTTTCAAATTTAATTTCTTTCCTACATTTTTGTTGATTATAATAAGTAACTAATAAAATTATTGTAACTTGAAGTTAAAAAATTAATAAAATTTATACAATTCGTGATATAATAAAATATAATATTCGTAAGAAAATTGAGAAAAAAGTAAACTTTTTTTTATTAATTAATGTTTGCAAGACATGAATAGTTAGATTACAAAGTATTTTTTAACACAAGAATAAATTAGCAAGTTTAAATTAATTACAGTTATTGTTATGTACAATTCACGGAATCGTTTAAAAAAAGCTCAAAAACTCCTTTTTTCAAACACTTACCAAAACTCCAAATACTGAAGCCGTTAGACCTGCTAAGAATAATGATTACGTGTTGTTTTTTTACAAAGACGTCTGTAGATTCACGTGCATGTGAATCTCGATGTGAAAATAAAACTTATAACAAACGTTTTGACACAAGTATTGCGAAATCTTAAAATGTTTAATCGTTTTCAAAAGCTTCGTATTTGTGAGCTTCTTCCAGCGTTGTAGTAGCTGTTACCCACCCACCAAAAGCATAAATCAGCAAATCTGGAGGGTTTTTTTTGTTTCAGGAAAAGTAGAACGCAAGAGGGGGTAGTAATTTACATTGGGGTATATTTTAAATTAGTTTCCGTCCAAACTCAAAAAAAAGGGTATAGTCTTCGTCCGGGACCAAAAAAAGGGCATAGTTTTCGTCCGGGACCAAAAAAAAGGGCATAGTTTTCGTCCGGGTTTGAGAAAAGTGCATAGTCTTCGCCCGGGCTCGAAAAAAAGGGTATAGTCTTTGTCCGGGACCAAAAAAAGGGCATAGTTTTCGTCCGGGACCAAAAAAAGGGCATAGTTTTCGTCCGGGTTTGAGAAAAGTGCATAGTCTTCGCCCGGGCTCGAAAAAAACGGGTATAGTCTTCGTCGGGGACCAAAAAAGGGCATAGTTCTTGTCCGGACTAGAAAAAAGAGCATTGTCTTCGCCCGGGGTGTCGATATATGTTACCGGCAAAGTATGAAATTCAGGCATTCTATAGAATGCCGGGCTGTTTTAGGCAAAGTATGAATTACTAGATTCTTCCAATACTTTGCCTAGGCATTCTATGAAATGCCTAGGCATTCTATAGAATGCCCAAGAGGTATCCGGCAAAGTAAAAATTAAAGATAATCTGTTAATAGTAAATTTATTTGAGGCTCGGAATTTGCATTTGCATCGAAAAAATGCATTTATTCTAAATACAAAACTATTTATAGACGATCTATTTAATTTAATATGGTTAAAAAAAACTTATTTGTTACAACACGATAAACTTTTATGACATCGCGAATTACGCAGTCTGTTATTTTTAAAACATGTACATTTTTTTGTCGTACACCGCAATTTGCAAGAACATTTTCTTATTCTGTGCCCAGTTCCATTACTTTGTGCAGTTGCTATAACTCGCACCGAAGATTCAGTCTCGTTTACGAATTCGCGTCCGTTGTCGCTTTGCAGAATACAGGGAGCTCCAAAGAGAAGGAATATATCTAAAACCTGTGATGCAACCTCCTCGGCCGTTTTCGTTTTAAGTGCACGTAAAACAACAAATTTCGTCATGTGGTCTTGATAGACGAAAATAAACTTATATTCACCGTCAGGCTGAGACTGAAAATCAATTAAGTCTATTTGGCATCTGGAGTTAAAATGGTGTGAAATTAGTGGTTTCACCACAATTCCCTTCTTGATTCCCTTTTTCTTCTGTTGACATGGTTCACACAAATTCAAAAATAATTGAATATGATCACGTGTTATGTTCTTATACTTTTTACTTATTTCATAGATCATTCGATCTCGTCCACCGTGTCCGATTGACGAATGACTATCATACAGTACGTCAAATAAATCTTCCATGGCACAATAATACTTAATATCAGCATTTGCTTCACTAATTGGTAAAATTAAGTTTTCGCGTCCTTCAACGTTTAGCACATCGTAGTGTTGCAGCAACCAATAATGTCGTGAAGATTTACCAGTCTCTTTGCACTTTTCTTCTTTAACTTCGTTTATTAGATCTAAGATTTTCACATTACTTAGTATAACCAAATTCGATTTACTGTCTACTGATTTTAGGTTATTCTCAAACCGCTGCCTCATGATTTCTTTCGCTTCCTGAGACATTTCTAAGCCAGTGCTTAAACTACGACCGTGTACGTCAAAAGTAAACAGCAAACTGAGAAGTAATTCGCTAATCAACGAGTATTTATTGATAATTTAATACTTTGACGGGTATCTCTTAGGCATTCTATAGAATGCCTAGGCAAAGTGTGAAATCTAGACTTATTCTATACTTTGCCTAACTCTGTTAGGCATTCTATAGAATACCTGATTATACACTTTGCCGGTAACATATGTATATATATATATATATATGTGTGTGTGTATTTACGTACGATCGTACGCTTCTACCGTGTTGGTCCCCAACCGAGGCGCGCCTATAGAAGTTCTCACTTTACAAAGCAAACAAAAACCAAGATAATAAGAACAAGAGCATGACAACAAAGACAACAATTACAATGTAATAATAATGCATGAGATTGGGCTAGCATGGACGCCAGCTGCCGTTAGGCACCTCCTAGATTTACTAACTTATTTGTTTCAATTAATCCATAGGCCTCTCTATCTCAAGAATGAGACTATCGCCAATACCTTTCTTCAATACCCAACGCTCCCACTCACGGCACTTACGCTTGAGCAGCTTTATGAAGAGCCACGAGCAGTATACAGGTAGGCCATCAGTTGACATCTGAAGGAAAAGGGAAAAGGCATTGTGTAGAGCAGTGAAAGCTATAGCAAAAGAACTATTGTACACAAAAAAAAATTTTCTCCGCTGTGAGCTTAAGATTTTTCTGTATGTTTGAAATAGAGTAGCCACAGCGCTCACCTTGACATTTATAATATTACAGTTCAGTGCTTGATGGATTAAACTATATCAAGAGTAGGGATGCTACAACTTAGAGTTTGGCACTCTAGAGATGATACATCAAGCTAGTAAGAGTGTTGTATACTTAGTTTGCATTGTCTCATCATTCATCTTGCCCAAAGTTTTAAGGGTTTTGATTCATAAAGTATGGAATTTGAGCCAAAATAAGTTAAAATTAGTATTCTACAAACTTAGAGGCTGTAATACTCTTAGTCCGAATAAATACGTGCTCTAATCAGTCAAAATTATTTTCTGTATACAGGCAGTGCAACCGTAAGTAAAGGGGAAAGGACAAGCAGAGAGTCTAGTAGACAAAAGTATGACGATAGAAGAAGACAGAGTGAAGCGTGAGGGAAGAAAATAACGACTGTTAGGCAAAAATAGCAGTAAGGAAGTCGTGAGAAGTGCTAGGTATGGGCCACCTAAATCAAAGACGGTAGGGACTTACATACAAGCTGCAAGAGATGTCCACGAAGATAAAAGACAGGCATGCGCTAAGGGCATGGTGAAACTGCAGCTCACAGGTCACATCAATGACTAAGTGAGCAGCCTGCAGTAGTCAAATATCTGAGAGACCAGTATCTTGATACGATGTTTATGCATAGCAAACCCCAGTGCATACCTACGAAAACGCAGGAGATCTGGTGTACAGTGGAATCATACAGAAGTAGCAATGCCACAGGATCAGATGACAGTGGAGTGATGGAGGTGGTAATATAATGAGAGTTAAGGGTATCAGGGGAGAATGTGATGAGAGAAAATGGAAATGACGGCACGCCAATGCCAAGATTGCCCAGCATATGCGATTTTCAGTGGGCGTCAGACGCTGCAACAATTTTACCACCAATGAAAGCAGTGCAGGCTGTGTCCAGAAAATTCTTGACTTTTACCTGCAGTTTGCTGAAAAGTAAAAGATCATCACGGTACTCTGAGTGTCAAAACTACCTTTCTGTACTATCCCGCTCGGATATAGCGTAATGTAAAGACACTATAACCCATAGCTTTTTCCTAGCACCAGCAAGCACGAGGTGGCAAGGGGCCATCTGATCACACGCAAGAATCACCACAGTCAAAAACCAGTCTTTGATGGTGTCTGGTGCTAGAGATATCAAGTGATCTGGGCCATTAAATAAAACTGATGAGATATGATGATGAAAAGGTGCTGAAAGTCTCTCCGAGTTAATGCGAAGTAGAGAGAAAGTGAGGCAATAAGTTTGTTGTGAGAATTAAATTTATAATAAAATATTTAACGCCACCCAACCGTGACCAGTAGCAAATGGAGCATTGGACTTAGCATAATGGGATACCAGATCGCTGACACAGGTTATGTGGAGGTTTAGCCAGGTGTGTAATGGTCTGTCACGGTAAATAAAATGGTGAGTGGTGAGCGATGAAATTAGAAATAGATGTAATGACGCATTGATATAATGAAGATAAACTGATTCAGTACATGGCAAAAGCATGTTAATGTTGGAATCTTCTACAATGACGGAAAGTGTGTCGTATGTCAAATATTCGGTGTAGCAAGCAAAAAGGCATCGGGGTATAGTATATGAGGTGCACAGTGGACGACTTTTATTAGGATGCTGTTTTGGTGGGACGAGATGCCAGCAAGCAAATACTCTGGTAGTTCAATATAGCGCACCATAGGAGGTGAGTGCTAAGCACTTTGACTACTAAGCCATCTTTGATATGAAGCGTGATCCCTCCATCCTGCTATTGAGAGTGATCATTTTTGTGTAGTGAGTAACTGTTGACATGCACCATCTGGCCAGTGTCTGTCTCCGTAAGAATTATTTCACTCACTGCCACAACATCATGGCAATTGTCCTCGACCTTAGCCTTAAGATCAACGTAATGTGCTTTTAGGCAGTTAATATTGACATGTAAGACCTTTAGCAGTAAGTAAAAGGAATATGCATGCGTAGCAGGATGTACGTGGGTAAATAGGGGTAGAATATGTGACCTTCATGCTGAAAATGCTGCTATGGTGTGAAAGAAGTCATGTGATGTTCTCCACATGCACCCCCTGACGTAACGCACCACAGGTCAGGCATAGTCAAGCAATCAGTAGAAGGTGAACGCCTGCCTCTACAACTCATGCACCTTCCTCGGCCAGAGTGATTGCAGTGAAAAGTGACCCCTGTCTCCATCGCCGGAGATCGCACCCAGTGGTCTATCCCAAAGGTAAGTAATACGCGATAAAAGAGAATTCTGTGGCTGAGGCAAACTGAACTGAAATACCACTGAGCGACGTCAATCAGACTTCCAAGCACTTACTTTCCCTGCAGCATCACTACCACATGCCATCCGTGGGCGCATGAGAATTATGGAGAATGAAAGACGGAAAAGGTCTAAGGCATTCAGAGCCCTGTAATCATCTATGGCCGTTCCAGTAGCAGAAGAGCCAGCTGGACCAGAATCCAAGCCAAACGACACAGCCCACATAGCCTCAAGAGCACCAATACAGTCAACCAACACCGTTATGCCTGCTGCATTGGCCGTGATAGCCTAGCTTTTCTGCTCCACGGCTCAAGCAGTCCTTTCGAAGCGCCTCCTGATGGGCAGCATCTATGAAGCAAAAAACAGTTCCAGAAAGCTAGCGAAATCGGGTGGTGTCAAACTTTCAGTCATCAGCCAATCCACATCGGCGGAAGGTGTCGAGGAAAAATGTGAGCCACGTGCATCAGATTGCTTAGGGGTAGGCTCTGCAACATAGTCTTGCGGAGTCTTGGGTTCTCCACGATTGACTGAATAAATTTTCTGATGTAAGGAGCGAGAAATTTTCATTATTAAAGCAGATGCTTGGTGCTAACAAGGACGTAAAAAGAAGTTGTTGTGTGCATTAGATGAGGTTGGATTGATAAAGTAAGTGTGGTAATGCTGGATGACGACGCTAAGTGACACGTGATTAGTGGATATGCAAAGATGTAGAACAGTGGTAGTAAGCACGTAAGAGGGTTAAGCCGAAATAGCAGAAGTAACAAAATGTGACGTTTTAGTATTTTTTGATCTTAATTCTAATGCTACCATAACCGAGAGAGCAAAAGATAGAGAAAGAAAGAGGGAGAGAGAGAGAGAGAAAAATCTTGAGCAACCGACTGGAAATCGTACCCTGGCATCAATGTATCTCTAGCTTATGCTGAAGCGAAGAACAGAAAGGAAAGAAATTGTGACCATTTAGAACCTAAGAGTTATGTTTTCTCATCTTAGTTATGTCTCGAAAAAAAATTAGATTTGACACCTTGTAAACGTTAATATAACAATTTTCTAATTATTCGTATTCTTTACTTTTTATATTATAAAAATGGAAGAAATTTTAATTTTTTTTAAGGTAATCGTGACTTTATAAATGCTTGAACATTGTTTTTTTTACATATAATTATTATGGAATTAATATTTCAGTTTTGTCAACTCTACACTACTATTTTTTTGAAAAAACAGTTACATCTTGGAATGTTAGTCCCGTACCCACTAAGTGCCAGCTAAGTGTCTGACAAGTTTCAGATAAGAACCTGCTAAATACCCATTAAGTACTCACCAAGTATTTGACAAGTATCCTCTAAGTATCCACCAAGTGCCCACTAAGTGCCGTCAAGTACTTAACAAGTAACTAGCTTTGAAGAGTTGGCTGAGTACTTTCTATGTAATGTTAAGTTGTTTTTTATTACTTGTAGCCAAGAACTACACTCAAGCGATTTTTTAGCATAGTACAGGTATAGCTGGATGCTTTTTTAAGTATCTGTTATTCAAAATCATACTTATGAACACAAAATTTTCTAAGTTCATGTTAATTTGTGTTATAAGTCAGTGGTAATAAAAAAAAACGTCTATTTACTACAATAACTCAATAGTAATAGGTGAATGACATCTTAGCGTATTGACGAGAGGCAATTGTTAATTATCATGACAAATATACCTCAGTCATACGTATCAGTGACTGCGCACTTTGCAACAACATCAGCATGCCAGCTCATGATCACAAGAACCGTTTTAGCTAGCATATAATTTATCAATAAGAAGCTCGTACCTATAGACTTGTTTATCCACACTAAAAAACATTTTGTGGAACACGGTGCTACTAAAAAATTATTCCGAATGGCCAAACAATATAGTTGAACAATTTTGTAACAGGCCTTATTAAAAAAAAAGTTTTGGACAAAATTACTGAACAACTGATTTGGATTCAAGACAGGTTGCCCTTCTCACCAATTGTTGCTGTTAAAGTATTTTTAATTTGCCTAGTGTCACAACTTGGTAATAATAAATAACATCATGTATTCTTATTTTAAAATGACGAAATTTCGTCAGAACACTAAAAGTATATAAATAATTATTGTTAAAATCGTTACGTCTTACTGCATTAGAATATCTACTAAAGTAATAGTTAGGACATTAATAATCACATTTACATTGCTAATAAAATTTAAATGCGATATAATTGTTTAAATTAAGTCTTCTAAAACATCTTTAAATAGGATTTTTATGTCATTTGGTTATGAAATACACGTCTAGATTTATTTGTTATAATAAAATATTCAAGAAGTGATTCTATGACATGTGTCAATTCCAGAATACAATAAGTAACAGGTGAGTTGTTTAACGTTGAATACATAGCAAAGTAAATATTTGTCTTAATACACTTTCAAACTTTTTACGTAAATTTTATATCATAAATCTAATTTAGGTACAAAATAAGGTAGTTCTGTCATTTTGTACTTAATAGGGCTCTGTCAGGTGACCTTTAAGAATAAGCTGCCATTATAAGTTGAACTTCTACGGTTTTTGCTATTCCATTACTAACTATAATTTAAAGTTATGTGTATATTATATATTAACATATGAATATACATTAAAAATTAAAGCTCTACGCTATGTTAAGCAATAGTATAAACGAAAAAAATCTCAGCAGACTACGAAACTTTTATTTACGAATGGGTTACAGTAAAATCAACTAATTTATAATTGTATATTTAAGTTTTGAATACAATAACAATTCTTGTTTTGTTACAAATATTCTATTAATATTTGAATCTGGTTACTACATATTTTGAAAGATGTTTTATCTGTAAACCAATTTTTCAGGATGATGTATAATTTATTATTTCTGTTTTTTATTGGTTCGAATAATTCAAAAAAATTTAAAGTTATTTAAACAAAGAATATTTATTTAAATTAAGAGTTTTGAATTATGGCCATAAATCTAAAAGTTTTTGATCTTATATTATGAAATTTCTACTTTTTTTTTATGGCCAATTTTAAATAATTTGATATTTTCTAAGCGGTCGACCATGTCAATACTTTCGGGGTAAAGAAAGTTTATATTTTGGTGTGTCTTTGTTTACTCGATACCTAATACGACTTTCACTCGCTAGTTATTCATACGCACATGACTCGTTAATTAATAAATAAAAGCACCAACACAAAACATACAATTAGGATACGAAAGATAATGAATAGGTTAAAGCCAAGAAAATGACAGATAATAAGCGGCCATGTGGTTTCCATATAGAGGCGAGAATTCTCCAGCAAATAACAAAAGGCGCATCCATCCTGAAACTCAAGTTTAAGGCACAACTCCGATTCTCAAGTTTCGGAAATATTAATTCCCTTTAATTTTATATCGGTTAAGAACCCAGCAAAAGCCGACACGTGCACGTCTTTTTATAAAATCGAAAAGAAAGCTCGCTCGCGAGAAAACAACTGCCCGTCAGCAAGTAATCACATTGGCAGAACTGCGCAGCCTAAAACTCATGTTAATAACTCGCATAGTAACGAGGAGAATAAAAAGGGGGAAGGGGCAAAAGACGGCAGCGCCAGCTTCTTGTCTTCTCCCACCTTTAATATGCATATAAAGAAAATATATTGACTATACCGTAAAGCAGAGACCAACGCGGCAAGTCCTTTTACAGTTTTTACTTTTTACTCCTTTTTTGTAAAAGATACGTTCCTTTAAGAAAGCGGAAAGTGCAATTTTTTTTTATTTTATATTTTTTGATTTAAAACATTTGTTGACGCGTTTGGGGGTTCAACCGATGCCATCACTGGAAAAAAATTGGTAGGACCGCCTTCTCAATTATGCTGTGAACAGCAACCTCAAGCGGTTATTGCTACTGTTCTCTCTTTTTGCGTGAGCCGTTCGCCCAAAGTGAGGGAGCAGCAGCACCAAGCACTTGGAGGATCAGTTCTCGCAAGTTTTGAGGCAGTATATACTCACGTATGGGAAATCCAAGATAGCATATCGTATACGATATCAATTTCTCCGTGATACACTCAATTATTCAATTAAAGTGTTTTTTATCACCCCGTGCATGAGGAAATTAAAAAAATGGAAGCTCGTGCATCACATCAGGGTAAGCTTAAAAATAAGGATCAAAGTAAGTATTATATTGCGAGTACGTAAACATAAGGTAATGGTATAACCTAAAATTAATCCATTATTTATATTTGTATTTTTGTGTACTAACTGCAGCATCGTGTGTTTTATATCCAGCAAATGTAAATAAAAAGAATGTGTACTACGTTATATTGTAAATAATGCATGCTAAATTATTTTAGATGGTGAGCGGTATGACTTGTCAATGAGTTTAAATGAAAATGCTGCTGGTTATGAAATTGAAGAAATGAGAATTGAGTATTTTGATGAATTACGTGTGAATGAAAATTCAAGTATATTTAGAAAAAGTGGTGAAAGAATTCCGATAAGCAGCCTCCTACAATTATTTCACACAAAATAGATACAATTTTCAGTTATACTCCTAATCCATTGATTCACTGTACGATCTACCAACTGTTAAGCTTGCATGCAGTCAATGCTACACTGTGTTATTGATATTATTATGCCACTGTTTTTGTAACTTCGAACGAAGTAATGTCACTGTAGATACAGTTTGTCAATTAAATGTTTTTTCTTTTCTAATTATTCCTGTTTTGGGCATTTAACAATGTTATACGTTGCTTTCTTAATTGAGTCAATCATAGAGTCTGTTTTTTATCGTGCATTTGGTTAACGTTTGGTGGATTTCCAATCACTGCTTGAATCGGAATTATAACTGATCATATGCATTGGACACCACTAATATTGTAAATGTAGGTGAATATTTTATTTAAAATGAGGTATATCATGTAATAACGTCACAAGGGTTATTAGGGCATATTTTATTAGCAGTGTTTCTAACGACCAAGAGTTCTCGCGCATGCGCACAACGGTCTTATTCTCTCTCCGACCAGGCTGGCAGTGGATGGAGAGCTCCCCCTACCTTTACCTTTAACCCAAGCTTCCCTCGCTCTAACAGCTTAAATATAATCTTATATCTTAGAGGGGTATTCTCGTCGTTGGTCGAGCGGGCTACGTCTTTTGCCCGCGGAGAGAATCTGACCAATATGCTATCGATTCTTTATCAATGCATTTTTTTTTTTTTTTTTTTTTACTTTTATCATTTATTCAAGCGTCACTTTTTACAATAGTCATTTTATTAATTAAATACTTTTTCGAAAAGCATCATATTTTTTGTTAAAAAGTAATCTTTAAATCCCTTTAAATTCGATTTATAATTAAAATAATGTAATGTTAAACACGAAATATTTTTTAGTATGTTTAAAATGATATTTTTGACTTGTTTATAAACTTTCTCTTCAAGTAAAAAAACTTTTTTATCATGTCTTTACATGCTTGTGCAGCAAATAATATTTTTTCAATACTACCTTGCGGTAAGTATCTTGGTGCGTTGTTTTTTAAAGAAAAAATTAAAATTCCACAACAATACTTAATTAAAAAAAAACTAGATAATGTGACATGAAATTTAGTAAAATTTATTTAAAGTTATGCTTAGCACTACTGGAATAGCTATTTTCTTTTTCAATTTTTACCATTCAGAGTAAACTTAGAAACTTTTTAAATAATTAAACTCTCAACTAGTCTCCTTCAGTAATAAAAATAATTATTATATAAAATATTCATTACGAGTGGAATTAGGCGTAGGAAACCATTTAAAGAAAAAATAAATCAGCAAAGATAATTACAGTGCTAAAGGTATTTTTATTGAATTTTACAACATTCTATGACACATTATCTAGTTTTTTTTTAAACTAAGTATTGTTGTGAAATTTGAATTTTTTTTATAAAAAACAACACACCAAGATACTTACTGCAAGGTGGTATGGAAAAAATACTATTTGCTGCACAAGCATGTAAAGACATGATAAAAAAGTTTTTTTACTTGAAGAGAAAGTTTATAAACAAGTTAAAAATATTATTATAAACATACCAAAAAATATTTCGTGTTTAACATTACATTATTTAAATCATAAATCGAATTTAAAGGGATTTAAAGATTACTTTTTAACAAAAAATGTGATGCTTTTCGAAAAAGTATTCAATAAATAAAATAACTATTGTAAAAAGTGACGCTTGAATGAATGATGAAAGTAAAAAAAAAAAAAAAAAATGTATTGATAAAGAATCGATGGCATATTGGTCAGATTCTCTCCGCGGGCAAAAGTCGTAGCCCACTCGACCAACGACGATAATACCCCTCTAAGATATAAGATTATATTTAAGCTGTTAGAGCGACGGAAGCTTGGGTTAAAGGTAAAGGTAGGGGGAGCTCTCCATCCAATGCCAGCCTGGTCGGAGAGAGAGAGTAAAACCGTTGTGCGCATGCCCGAGAACTCTTGGTTGTTAGAAACACTGTTTATTAGATATGTATTAACTACATAAAAAAGTAGAGTATCATCGTCTTAAGGATATGATCATTTTAGATGAGTTTAAGAAAGAAGGAAAATCTTACACGTAAGTCTTGTACTAATTAAAGTAAAAAGACTGTTGATGATGCATCTATAACAACTGAATAGTTGCATATTAAATTAATTTTTTTTTTAGAAAATAAAATGATTCAAATGTTAAGAAATATATAATTATTATACTACTTAATGTCGTTTACCTACTCCACATTTAAACATATAATGCGTTAATGTTTTTGTTATGTCAACTATACACATCATTAAATAAATGAATACAAATGTAAAAAAACTTTTTTTCCTAGTATAAGCCGTCGAAGATTTAAAGAGCTGAGTGCACAGATTGTGGAACTTTTTCCAACGGAAGATGCACAATATTTATATCAAGCCTATCAAATTTGTGAGAATAAACAAGTTATAGGCACCCGTGGATGCTTGTATGACACATATAGGTATTGGAGAAATCGTTTCAGACTAACGGGGCGTTTAAGTGCAGAAGATCAGTTGGATAAAGATAGTACAACATGTAAGTTGACCGTTATAAATAAACCTATTGATTAAAAACATCAATATTTCATTTATATTACGGTATCTATATTATTGTATGTTGTCTGTATATTGTAGAAAATTTTTTTTTTTTTTCAAATAATTCATGTAATATATTTATTCATAAATTGATGTATCATGTAATTACCTAATTTTATTCATACAGCGCCAAAAACTACTAATAGTCTTGCCATTATAAAAAACTACCAATAGTCTTACCTTTATAAAAAATCTAGATCAAGAAAATAAATCTTCTCAACACGTTGTTAATGAGTGAATAGCTAGTTTTAATGAAAGATACTGATTGATAAATAATGGAAAAAAAGAATAATTTTTTAACTAAGTATTTTTATATTTTCACCTGCCTGTGCCCTCCATTAGGTGTTACATTGGTAATTATCTTGCTTAATTTAAGTTAGAAACTTGAAATAAACTGAAACTTACGTAGTTCTGATATAAGGGTTGTCTTTCTGTATTGATGATTATAATATAAATTAGTTGCTTTCTCAATTCATGCTTCATAGAACTTCTATTTGTAGATAGAATCTAATTTTCAAACAATAACATGTCGACTGATCTCTGAAAATGTCATAGACTCCTCTCTTAAAACGTCATACAAGACGCTTCTAACAAGCTTATGGCCAATCGCTGCTGAAAAACCTTGAGTTATTTTTCAAAATTAAGAATCCCAGAAGTAAAGCAGTTGATTTCTATTCACTCGAAATTGATAAAATCAGGTTTATTATTTGTCTTTTTTTTTGTTCGGACGTGATACTGTATTAAAAATCATTTTTTAAGGGTGTCATATAAATAATTTATAAGCATTATTCGCTTTTTAGGAAATTACAATGAAATTCTTGGTCTTCTCTTACCACCACTATGTATGACGATATCATAATCATTTACTGTTGAAGATAGTATATTAAGTATTAATAGAACGGAGATCCGCAAGTCATTTATACTGCAAATAAAGGTAAAAAAATTATCAATATGTCTATGTAGTTATAACTCATGATTTTGAATCGCAAAATTTCATGAATATATATGACAAACAGTTTTTGTTATACTTTTTATAGTAGTGTATTTTGCACCATGGCCGCAATTTTCATCCTTTAATCACTTTTTGCTCAAGGGTGGGAATAAATTTCAAGCCCAGAAAGCCAAAGTATTTATTCCTGCCCATTGGCGCAAAGTACTTATTGGGCGGAAAGCACTGTGTTCGAGGAGCGAAATATACTATAATATTATCAAGAGCAAGTATTTAATTAAAGCTAATCGTAAGATCAGCAATACGAGATTGCATACTAGTATAAAAAAATTTTCTCAAACTTGTTTTATTTTCATGTATTATTTGATATTAATTTTAGGACATCACAAAATAAAAAGAACTTCTTCAAGCGGATTAGACGTGGTTAAAAACATATGAAAAACAAAGTTTTCCATACATTGTTTTCGTTGGTGAGATTAAAAATATACTCCAGGTATATATAGTTATCAATTAACAAATTACTACTTTCCAAACATAGTGAAGGTGGTAGAGTCCTGTTACAAGTGTCACACTGCGTTATGAATGTTCATTAAAAAATTCGTTTACTCTATAACTCCATCAAAATCTTATGCAGCTGTTAATAAGTTGTGCACTGAATTTAAAAAATAAAACTAATTTAATAACTAATTGTTAACTTAAATTTTATTTTTTCCGTATACATCAGTATAATTTCAAGAATAGATAAAAAAGTCATTTTTGATTGTCTTTTAAAATATATTTTATTCTTTTATTCAAATCCTAACTATCCACGAAAGTTAGTTCAAGAAATTATCGAACTTCTTAATAATCTTGTTTCTAATCTTTTGTTAAGAAATTTAAAAAATGATATTATTGAGTTGTTTCAACAGAATAACTCGAAAATTAGTCTCTACAATAAATGTATGTTTCAAAAAATATGAATTAATTTTCGCCGATTATACCACAGAGTCTAAAAGATTTTCTGTACTTAAAAAAAAGGACTATTTGATCCTGAAAATTTTATCATTTGTGAACATTTACAGGAAAAGTTGGTTGAGAACGAATCACTATACGTGCCTCAACCAATGCATGGAATGAAAGTTTCTTTGCTTAAATCTTTAAAATTGTTGTAGAAATCCCTAATTTATTCAAAAAAATTTTAAATTATATGAACGAATTGAATACAGAAAAAAACATTATCTCTTACACAACGCAGGCAAAATTATGGTCAAAATATGCTGATAAATTTCAGGAACAAATAGTGCTACCATTATTTTATTTTTATGACGAATTAGAAGTAGAAAACGGTCTTGGTAGCCACTATAGCAAAAATAAATTTGGAGCAGGCTATGCTTATGCAGCTGCTTTACCTTTATCTTTAGCATCTCGCCTAAAAAGTATAATTTTTTTAATTCTCGTGAGGTGCGAGGATAAGAAAAAGTGTTCGAATGAAAACGTCTTCAAGACTTGATTAATGAGTTAAATGTACTTCAAAGTAAGGGCATTGTGATTACCATTGATGGTAAAGAGATTAACGTTAAATTTCAACTTATGCTTATTCTTGGGAATAATCTCGGCATCAATAGTATCTTTGGCTTTATTGAGTCCTTTAGAGTATCATACTGTTGCTGAATTTGTAAAGCTGATTTTAATTAAATTCGTTGCTTAACTACTGAAAATAATTCTTTGTTAAGAACCAGAGAAAATTATAAGATGGACTTAATACGGCCTGATCCACAGCAAAGCGGAATTAAGGAAAGATGCACTTTTCTTGATGTTAATAATTTTCATATTGTAAATAATATAAGTGTTGATGCGATGCATGATTGCCTTGAAGGCATGTGTGAGTATGTCCTGCAATCTTTATTATATACATACGTATTTGAAAAAAAAAATTTTCCCTTTAGAGTCCATCAAGTATAAAATTAAAAATTTGTCTTATATTGATGATGACACAATAAACAAGCCACCTGTTATTTCCCTTGAAAGATTGCAGAAAAAGTCGGGTTTAAAAATGTCTGCTGCCAAAGCTCTAACATTTTTGAATTTTTTTGGTATTTTAATAGGCAATTTGATTGAAAGAAATAATGAGCATTGGAAGCTCTATAAATATTTAAAAAAAATTATGGGTATCATTATGTTCCCACGACTTACCCGGTACGATGCAAAATTTTTAAAAGATCTCATAAAAAACACTATGATCTATATTTGAAATTGTACGGCTTTTTGACTTTTAAATTTCATATTTTAACTCACTATCCGGAATCAATACTAAATAATGGACCATTTGTAAATTATTGGAGCATGCGATTTGAAGCGTTTTATTACTAACTAAAACGTTGTGCTCAATCAACAAGTGGTAGTAAAAATTTGATGTTGACCATAGCTAAAAAACAAGTATTACAAATGTGTAACACTTTTTATAATTTTGAGATCAAAGCTAACGTTAAGTGTAGGAGTTTTATAAAAAGTTATTTTTAAGTGCCATCTTTTCATCATATCAGTAGTTATATAGCATCATCTTTGATTGAATATTACAATAGAATTGACATTGACGGTATTCAATTAAAGTTGGCATATTTATCATGACAAATATGATTAGTAGTGAAAAAACATTTGGAGGGATCGAGAAAATTATAAAAACTGATGATGATATTTATTTTGAACTTAACATGTACAATGAAATATCATTTTATGATCACTTCCATTCTTATGTTGTACGATTTGAAAGTAATACAAAAAATGTTAAATTACGAAGGTATACCAAAAGTATCTACTTGTTTTTTGATACAATCCGATAACACACAATATTATAACAAAGTATTCTTTGTAATTAAAAGTTTAGGTTTAATACGTTCACTACAATCTAAAAAAAGTGTAATAAAATAATATTTGTACATAGTTAAGTCAATAAGATAAAGATGCAACCCAACAAATTCGGGCACGCGTGCGCAACTACGCACAGTTAACAGGTATCCGAAAATAGACAGAGAGACAGAGAAAGTAGTACACATGAACGTATTGTGGAGCTAATGTATGACCTATGAGTAGGTAGGTAGTGTAGATATTTTTTGCCGTGTGTTCTTGTTCTTTCTCGTTCTCGTTATTTATATGTTGATGAAGAAAAAAAGTACAAACAGAGTTTGCTTTTTCCTTATCCATAACATTCACTGATAAAAATACATACTTATAAATAAACTGTCTCTTTCATAAAAAAATATGAAATATAAATTTTAAGAGTCAAAAAAATAAATACCTTTTTTTTTGTGATGTATGTACATGTATTGTAAACCGAGTGTGCCCGAGTACTGGCATAAACATCTAAACCTAACCATGTATTAGCGCGTAAGGCAGAGACTCGCTCTCTCACTCAGGAACTGCAGAGCCAAGCAGTCGTATGCTCTGGCGTTGTACGTACTTCCTTTTGCATCATTAATGTATGGCTTGGCGTTCGTCGCATTGTTAAAACGGGCATATGAGTTCCGGAGGCGATAAAAGTTAACCAGTGAAAGTGAGTTGGATTTACGATTTGAGTAAAAATCAAGTGATTGGCGAACTGGTAAAAAGAGAGATCCAACTCGAAGAAAATGTAAAATTGGACGATCTTAGAAGACAGTCAGTTAGTTTGTTGCGTGAAGAAAACGCTAAAAAACAATTGGTGGAAGAAAAAGAAGCAGATTAAACAGTTACCTACGAAGTAAACAGTTTTGAAAGTGTTAGTGAGTCGGAACTGGCGTGTAAAAATATGGCTCAAGCAGAAGGTGCGAAATTGGAATTTTTGCTGAATAAAGACAATTGGGAAATCTTTGTCGAGAGACTCGAGGTATTGTTCGCAGTAAAAAAAGTGAAAGACGATGAAAAAGGTATAATTTTGTTAACAAAGCTGGACGAAGAAGCTAATGCGTTAGTTGGAAATTTGTATGCTACAGCTAAATCATCTACTAAAAAGTATGTAGATTTGATTAAATTAATGAATGATTACCTGGCTTCGAAACCATTCGAGGTGATGAAACGCTGTAAATTTCATCAAGCGAAACAAGAAAGTCACGAGTCGGTGGCTGATTTTGCTGCAAAATTGAAGAAGCTGTCGCTGTACTGTAATTACGAGGACCTCTCGACAGCCTGTTGGATTACTTTATGTGCGGGATTCAGAACGAGGAAACTCGTGTGTCGGTTTTCAAGATCGGAAATCTAACGTTTGAAAAAGCACTCGCCAAGTCACAAGTGGGAGAAAGTACGTGAAAAATGCGGTGACGTCATCGAAAACTCCTGAAGGAAGGAGCACCTATAGTAGTATATTCAAAATTCGTTCGGACAACAAAGAAGGCTACCGTTCGAAAAATAAACAAGATTTTACGTGTTACGCATGTGCGCAGCGTGGTCATGTGAGAAAAGAGTGTAAATTCAAGAACAGTGTGTGTACAAGGTGTTGAAAGAAGGGACTCTCCCCGGGAAGGGGGATCAAGGCAGCGTGCCCGAATAAAAACTTAAGGCCAAGAATCAAGTTCGTCAAAGAACCACTGAGTAGCAGAGATTCTGAAGAAGAATGTAAACATCGCATTGAGAAGAAAATCAACGCAGAAGCAGCAACGTTGGACGAAGACAACTACTACATGAATCACTTCTTCATTATGCGTGAGGACAATATAAACAACATACGTGGTACGGATGAAGCGGTTATCTGATGTTCGTCGATGTATTGGTAAATGATATTTTGATTTGTATGGAAGTTGATGCAGGTACATATTATACGGTGATTTCCGAGAAATTTAAAAGTATGTATTTCAAAAACGCGAAAATGGAAATGACGAGTAATGTATTACGCGGTTATAATAATAGAGTATTTAAAATCTTGAGTGAATTAAAGAACTTGAAAGTAGAATTTTTAAATGCGAGCAGAACTTTGAACTATTTCGTAATACCAGGAACGGCACCGCCGCTAATCGGGCGACAATGGTTAAATGTTTTTAAATGCTGGCCGTTGGATCGTTTTGTCTCAAAATTATAAAGTTCTGGTCGAGTGTGTAAAATTAACATGGATAACGTTAAAGATTACATTTCCATTGAATTTCCTTGGTTATTTGATTCGTCACCAGGATTGTACAATAAGAAGGAAATAAAATTGCATTTGAAACCGAACACTAAACCGATCGCACTTAAAGCAAGACATGTAGCGCACGCGATTAAGCTGCTAACTGAAGAAGAAATAAATTGTTTGATCGATCTAGGACACACGAAACGAATTGAAACGAGCAAATGGGCTACGCCAATTGTACCCATCATGAAAAGCAACGGGAAGGTGCGCATATGCGGGGATTTCCAGTTGACGGTAAGTCCATCTTTAATTGATGATAAGTACCCTTTGCACCAAATTAACGACATTTTTGCAACTTTACAAGGCGGTGAGTCATTCACACATCTTGATTTATCACACGCGTAGATGCAGTTTCCTGTAGACAAAGAATGTTACGTTGGTATTCCTGGAGTGATTACGTACCTTGAAAATATTTATGTAACGGATCATAATAAAAAGGAGCATTTTGAACGTTTAAAGTGTGTGTGCAAGTGACTGCAAGAATGTAACTTGCGGTTAAATCTTAAAAAAATCAATTTATGAAAAACCGTATCGAAGTATTAGGTTTTGTTATTGATAGTAATGGATTACATAAAGCAAAATCTAAAGTAAAAGTAATGGTTGAAGCTCCAACGCCGACAAATTTTAAAGAATTAGCATCACCTTTGGGGTTCATAAATTTTTATGCTCGTTTTCTCCAAGATCGAGCCGATAAACTAAAACCGCTTTACGACTGTGCTAGTAACAAAGCTTTCGAATAGAATGAAAAATGCGAAAAAGCATTTGATTGGGCTAAGCAAAAAATAATTTCTCCTGCTAGCACATTACGACGTAAACAAACCGATCGTACTGGCGTACGACGCGTCTGCAAATGGATTATCCGCAGTACCTTCGCACATTTACGAAGATGGCACGGAAAGACCGATCACTTACACATCTAAAAAAATTTCTGCAAAAGAACTCAACCGATCTGTAATCGATAAAGAGGGGAGTTCTATTGTTTTCGGATTCAGGAAATTAAACGATTTTGTTTACGGAGAAAAATTATTCTACATACTGATCATAAGCCTTTGCAATATTTATTCATACCGAAAAACGATATACCCAACAGCAGCGAGTCACCTACAAAGATGGGCTTATTTCCTGCTGGAATTTAATTACAAAATTAAATGTATTAAATCAGAAGACAATGGCAACTGCGATGCTCTTTCTTAATTGCCGATTGACAACGATATTGTAATTTTCTAAATGATTTTTCCCCTGTGTTTTTTTTTGAGCAAGGTACTAACGTCAATTGGAAGGATGCACAAGTGGAGACAGCGCGAGATAAGGTTTTGAAAAAAATTATGTTTTATACAAAAGTTGGATGATCAAATAAACATACCGAAGAAAAGAAAAAATTTCTTAGTAACAAAAACGATTTTAATATCGATAACGGATGCTTATTTTGGAACTGTTGTTAAATAATTCCGAGTAGTTTTAGGCCATCCATCTTAAAATCTTTACATGCGTCACACATGGGCATGGTAAAAAAATGTTAGCGCGTTATCACGTGTGATGGCCAAACATTGAATCGACTGGGCGTTAAGCACACATTTTCGCTACCATAACACCTAGCTACTAGCGGTGCTGCGGAGAACTTTGTGGGTATTTTCAAAAGTAAGGTTGAGAAAATCGTAAAGGGGGAGAGAGTCTGGACAATGCAATAGAACTGTTCCTTTTCGATTATCAAAGTTGTACTCATTGCAGTATTGGTAAGAGCCCGGCTTGGTTGTTATACAAACGAGAATTGCGAACGCGTTTGGATTTGCTTATGCCTAATGATACGAAAGATCGCGTAGAAAAAAACCAAGAAGCACAATGTACTGCGTATCATGGTTCGCGTGATGTTGTCTTTGCGCCGAGACAACGAGTAATCGTTTTTAATTACAGTACAGATAAGAAAAAGAGAATCCCTGGAGTGATCAATGAAAAGTTGTCGCTTTCGACGTATAACGTAGCAAGCGAATCGGGAACTCTACACAAACGGCATAAAAATCAAATCGTAAGCGCCGAGCCCATACGTCAATCCACCCGCATCGCTAAAAGACGTAAAGGGTGTCCCTGTTCCGCAGGTCCCTTAGGCTGTAAAATAGCCCTGGAGACGATGGCAATAATCTGACGAAAACTACTATTTTCATCGTGGACAATTAAATACTACCTAGTTTAATGACATATTCTTTAATGTTTCACAGTTGTCGGGGGTCCCAAGTCCCACACCTGTTTTTTTTTTTCATTTAATGCATAGCTTAAAATACCACCGTGGCCTGGTTTTGCGTATAGCATCAAAATATTAAATGTTTAAGTCTTACATCAAACATTTTACTAGAGTTTAATAGGCTACTTCTTAACTTTTTATTGGATTATTCATGCTTCATACCAAAAAATGAAATGAACACCTTTAATTCTTTCTATTCAGATTGTACTTCCAAAACTGTACTTTTAAGACTTTCTAGTTGTATTAGTAGTTAAGAAGTTTTAGAACGGAACGTTGTTTTAGGGAGTAATACTTTGCAATACAAAAATTTTTTTGTAGTTAAGACAAATTAACCAATCAATGTTTCAGACAAAAACGTATCGCTTTTACTACTAGGACCATAAATAAAAAACAAAAATTTGGTTATTCCCACATATTTGATAAGGAGTTTGTTTTCCATCTTAATAGAACGTACAATTCATACAAAATTTTTTTTCTATACGTCAAATAATTTGTGTCATCTGTTTTTTTTTCTATTTCTCAAGGCTCAAGGTAGCTTCAAATTCTCACATTTACTGTTTTTTGACTTAAACATATCGTGTGACTGAATTAGTGCGTTGTCTTGTTTACAATCTGAAAACAATTTTTTTATTATTTCTAAAAAATTACCTTTTCTAAACATTTATTGTATTTATAATAATATTTCTTCGTAAATTACTTATCAACATATTTTTTGTCTTTATATTTCGAAGTTGAAAATATTATTTTCAAAAATATTTACATACTTAGTATTTTTTTAAAACTCTTTGACTTTTTTTTATTGAAACAAAGCTGTTAAGGGAATTTCCTACTTTTTTTACCGGGTAACCACGACAGTCTATTGGCCCAGTCACTGGGGACTCCCACTCACCACCTATGTGTGGGAGTGTCTTGTCACATCCATTTACTATTCCCTTTATTGATATTAAACCTATGTTATACCATGGGCACAGCGAGAATAGCTCCGATACACTGTGCCAGTTAAGCTGACACTCTCTGCACCAACGGTACATTAAGTCCACTCGCCACTGGGTAACCTTTCCCCAGAGAAGACTCCATATTTCAGGACACACACCCCTTGCTGGTAAAGCCAGAGCTCTCTGCCAAAGCATTAGATCAAGGCTAATTGGCATCCCCGGAGAAGCCCCATTTTTCAGAGACCACTCCTTGCCAGTAAGGCTGGTGATTCCTGCTTGGCACCCGGCATCAGATTTACTAATCCTTACCTATATCTATACCCAAAAAATCTGTGAGGAAGAAAAAAAGCCTGAGATTATTCTCAAAGAAAATTCCACGAAAAAACCCACCCCTAAACAGCCGGGGTTGTATAGGAATTTTTTCCGGTGATAACAGTTTTTGAAAAAATCTGCACTTACCTTAAATCGAACCCACGAACCCACGATCCCCAATAAAACAGTGCTGTATAAGTTACGAGCACGTTTAACACTGAGTCAACGCTGTTTCTAAGAATTTTCTACTTATAGATGTATTTTTTTGATTAAGTTACTTCCAAAAATATTTTTTTCTGTTTCAAGTTAAACTACTCGATAAGCAACTTAATGACTTTTACCACTTTTTGGAAATTGTTTTACTTTCTGTGTGGCTTCAATGTAACTTCAATATTTACTATTAATAAATTACATAAATCTTTCATGTATATCATGACTTATTTTCTTTCAAACTTATAAAATGCTCTAATATCTTTTTTATGAATGTAATAAAAAATGTATTTCATACTCTTTATTAAGGCACATCACTCAACACTTAAATGATAATCTTATTTAATTCATAAATGCATATAAAACGGTACAACTGTTAAGTAATGCATTGGAATTTATTCTTTAAGTTTTTTATTCTTTGACTATTGTTATGAAAGGCTTCATTTTTTTGGTGCATTCAGAAAAACCCTTTTGTTTAAAGATTTCTTGGATCGTCAAGGAGTTTGGAATTTTTTTCTACAAAATTGTTCATGTATTTCCAAGTACGGATCATTCTTGTAATAAGAAAAATAAAATATGTCTTTGGTAAGTTCTTTTGTTTCCACCACCATGGATCCCCACCATAAATTCTTCCTTACAAATTTTTTATGTATACTTCTTCGACCGTAAAAGAATAAAAAGTCTTTTTATTTTTTAAATTAACTTTAACTACAGCTAATTAGATTTTAAATATAGACAACTGTTTGTGCCATACAACGCTTTTACAAATAACATTATTACTTAGGTATAATATTGAAGCACAAATAATAAATCAAGAAAAACAAGAAAAGTTGTTATTTCAAAAATATTTCGTCATACAGAAACTTGAATATTTTCACCTTTTATACTCTACAGAAAGCAGTTTCAGTTTAATTTAATATTTGCCATGACAATTTATCAATTACAACGATAGAGTTTTGATGGAGTAAAATTAAATTTTCAAGACCATGTTTGCTAACGGAAAATTAAGTATAGCATTATGACGATACTCCACTGAATATGGTGTACTTACATAGATTAGAGATGATAACAATTATAAAATAGAAAGTTATATCTGAAAAGACGTTTTTAATAAAAAAGTTCATAAGAAATTTTTATTGTTGATTACACAGGACTACAAAAAAGGGTTAGGATAATTTTTTGCAACCTAGATTATCTTATGTTCTTCTGGACTTTGAAAATAAATCAGGAGTCAAAATTACCTCAGTACATTGGGATTTTGCGAAATCTAACCTTAAAACCTCAAAAAATCAAGTAACGTAAGTGTTTTCACGTGTTTCTGTGAACTTATATAAACTATGGCTACTGCAATCAAAGATTCTTAGCAGACTAGCTTTAATATATAAGCCAACAATACATTAATCGCTTTTCAAATTATCAAAGCTCGAACAACCTAACCTCAAACCTCTGAAAATTCAGTAACTTAAGCTTTTCACAAAATTTCGGAGACTTTTGCCCTTGTTGGTACTGTAATCGAAGATTACATAGATAGAAGCCTTAAACATAAGGTAACAACCATAGAGCTACCTTCGAATACACCAAAGCTTAATTAAGCTAACCTTAATCCTCCCAAAAATGTAATAACTTGAGTTTTTCAACAAATTCCGTGAATTTATGCAATTCGTGGCCCCCATACCAAAGGTTTTTAGCAAACTAGCCTTAATACAGAAGCTCACAACACAAATTGCTTTTCAAATTATCAAAGCTTGCACAACATAACCTCAAACCCCCAAAAGTCCAGTAATTAAAGCTTTTTTACACAATTATATAAGCTTATGAACTCATTGGTCTTATAACTTAAAATCAATAACAAAGTAGCCTTAAATATAAGCTTACAATCATAGGATCCCGTTTTGGTACACCAAAGCTCAAATAACCTTAGCTCAAACCCCGAAAAATTAAATAACACAAGTTCTTCTACGTACTTCTATGAACCTAAGTAATCCATGGCAATTATCACCAAAGATAGTTTACAGACTAACTAGCTTTAACACATAAGCCAACGACACAGAACTTACTTTCTGAACCATCAAAGCTTGTACAATCTAACCTCAAACCCCCAAAAGTACAGTTATTTAAACTTTTTACGAAATTCTATCAACTTTTGCATCCATTGGTCCTATAACTCAAGATCTTCAGCAAAGTAGCTTTAAATATTAGCCAACAATCTTAGAATTGCTGTTTGAGCTGTCAAAGCTTAAATAACCTAACTTCAAATCTTAAATGCCTGAACTCGTGAACTTTTTTTACAAAATTCTGTAAACTTATGCTCCCAACAGCTCTATCTAAAATTAACCTATGTTTCACGTGAAGAATAAATGGACTTTTCCAACATGCTAAAGGCTGTATCAAAAGCTAGCAGGAACGAGCAATGACCCTGATGAATTACTAGTTGGAATATTTGTAAGATTGTTACTAGTTGTTTTAGATTTATTTATATTACACAGAAGAGTAGTAAGCTTAAAGTTATCTGTTCTCACCAGAGCGTCTATTTACCATCCCTGGTTATAAATGCCATGGGTTACATAGGTTCACAGAATTGTCTAGAAAAACGTTGGTTACCTAATATTTAGGGGTTTGAAATTAGGTTATTTGAGCTCTGGTGTATCAGAAAGTGACCCTATAATTGTTAGCTGATGTTTAAAGCTACTTTCTTCAAGATTTTCAGCTATAGGATAAATAGGTGCATAAGCTTATAGAATTTTGTATAAGAGCTTAAGTTACTGGGTCTTAGAGGTTTAAGGTTTGAGGTTGTCTAAGCTTTAAGGGTTCTGAGAAAGCAATCTGTATATTGTTGGCTTTTATGTGAAGGCTTTACTCAAAATCTTTTGTTGTAGGGCCATGGGTGTCATGAATTTACGCAATTTTTTTGATAAATTCATGTTATTACGTTTTTGGGGGGATTGAGGTTAGGTTATTTAAGCTTTGGTGTATCAAAAAGTGACCTTATGGTTGTTAACTTATAATTAAAGTTACTGTGTTTGTGATCTTCGGTTATAGTACGACTACGGGTAAAAGTATCTAAAATTTTGTGAAAAAGCTCAAGTTACTGGATTCTTGGAAGTTTGATATTAAGTTGTACAAGCTTTAATTGTGCAGAAATCAGTTTATCTGTTGATTTGTATATTAGGACTTGTCAGCTAAGAATCTTTGGCCACGGGTTGTAGGAATTTACAGAATTTTGTCGATAAACTCATATTATTTGATTTTTTGAGATTTAGAGGTTAGATTTCACAAAATCTTGACGTGCTGTGGTAATTCAGACACCGAATTAGGTTTCAGCGATCTAGGATATGTAGAGTAAGATAAGCTTGATAAACATATCCTGACTTTTATTTGTGGTCCTATGTTAATATTCGTTACTAAAATTGCTCTTATACTATAGTTACAACAAGTAGTATAAGAAATGTACGTAGAAATTTAAGATGTGATTGCATAAATAATCGTTCTTAATAAATCAACGCCCTAAGAACTTCATAAATAAATACATAAATTTATTTTCAACGTTATTAATACATGTTATAAGATGTGTAAGTTCGATTTAAGAAGAAGTGTATGATTATTTGTAACTATATAGTTAATCTAACTGCCTCCTAGATAGTGTAGTGTAATAGATATTAGTATGAAGTAAAAGTGGATTGACTGTGGCGGTCCTTGGGGGTTTTGAGCGATCTGTAGAGAAGGGACCTTAAAAAAATGGAATATATCAATATAAAAGAAAAAACAAGCAAACTCTCTCTTCTTTTGTGGAAGGGGACTTTGGGCAATTGTGTAGGGGTATTTATAAAGCTGCGAAAAAAAGATTTAGTAGATCTCACCTTTATTACTATGCAATATAGTAAGAAATGTATAAAATAACATTACCAAAAAAATTATTCTTCGTTCTGTCTTTTATCTGTAACATAAATTAGTTTGATAACATTGATAACATTGCATAGTCAATTTTTTTTCAATACTTCTGAGGTAATTTAAGTCCATGAACATTTAATTACCTACTATCAAATTGCCTTTTAGAGACTCAAGTTCTGTTAGCTCAAGTTCATTTATCCATTATAGCTTTACTGCTAGGTTAACCAAACCCAGACCTCGCATAGGATCTGGCTGAAAATCTCCTAGTATTATGTGGGAGACGTTGGTATTCAGAACACCTATTCTTTCACGGCATTTAGTAACATTAGTGGTTCAGGATGGAATTTTACGTAGGTCACTCGTCTGTTGGAGAAGAATGACATTAATTTCTTGGATATCCAACTATACGACTACTAACTCTGTTCTCGATGTACTTGTACTGCCGGTGTTCGACTATTTTCCCTTTAAGATAAAAACTATACCAAAACTATCTAGGAAGTGTTAATAATCAGCATGAAAAATTTTAGCAAAATTGGTTAATTAATTTTTTTAGTCAGTGATTACAATGATTTTTGGAACTTTGATTTGTATGCAAGTGAGATACACTAATCATTAGTTTTATCTTGCTAAGAAAACAATAACTGTACTAAGTTATACTGTGAAATAAGTAGCTTACTTCTTAGATTTGTTTACATATTTACATAGTTTCAATAGATTTACATTTTATGCTTACGTATTTAACTAGAAATAACACAAAAAGCTATTGTTTAATATTCCACTTTAGTTATTGAAAGATATTAATACTTTGAAACAGATAACAAAAAGATAAAATTACCTAGTACATACATAAGGCTTTTGTTTCTTCTTTTACCTTATTAGTTAATGTTAGCCCGTCATCTTGTTTTATAGGTGTGTATTCTAATACTTTTAACTGACATATGGAATTAATTTTCTTTGACGAAACAAATTTGATTCTTTTTTTCTGCAATTTATGTCTATTTTCAAAATAACATTTGATACCATACCTATAATTTTAAATTGATTGATTTTTATTTCTTGTACACATTTCTTTATTGTATGGATACAATTTAGTGCGTGTGAGCACGTGTTCTCTTATTCGGCATACTTATATGATATTTCATCTTTGTAAGTAGTTGTTAAAATTATTTTCCTGTATTTATGGTTTTGTTTGTGGTTATTGCCTGGTTAGTTGTATTTCTCGTGGATGCAACTACCTGTTGGTTTTCCGTCACTAGTGAGTTTCATAAATTGCCCATACTTCTAACCTAAAACAAACAATTAATGTTAAACACATGAATCCGAACCTTTGTAGATATCCTAAAATATCCATTGGATATGGTATCCACTGTATCACCTATTCACAGCCCTATAACAGCTCCTACTCTACATGCTGTGCCACTAACATTCCGGGTATACTTAAGTACCACAAAACTTTGCCTTTATCTTCTGAATTAATACCTAAGAGTACCGTAGTGTCATCTCCTCTTACCCAAAAAACAAAGAAACATTAGCAAGGTATTGATTTAGCTATATCGTCTGCTAGTTAAGTAATTATGCCACTTACTACTTAGAATGACCCAGTCACCTAAGAAGATATGAAGTATGAACAAATTTGAAGCATTACCTGTATCTATACATAAAATTAACAGTAGATTGGAATTTCTAGAATAATCCCTACCATTAACCTCTCAATGCAAAGCCCCGATGAATAGGGTACGAGATGATGATTTGGCTACTCAGATTCAAGATGGAGTTGTTAGATCCTTGAATATTCTTCTTCATATTGTTCCAGAAAACCTCGGCCCTCAGGTTGACAACAAAAATGTGGATAAAATCAAGAATATTGTCACAAATATTGCCCTAAGTACTATAAATAAAATAACGTGACTCCAAAACACAAGTGCTTAATTCATATCGTCAGGACAGAATATTAGTATACAATAAAGTGTCAATCTTGGATTCCATATTACTTATACTTAAAACTGTACCAGATGTTATTATTGTCATAGAAATCTGGCTTAAGCTTCATACTTTAAATACAAAGCTTTCCTTTGCTGACTACAGTATCTACAGACAGGATAGGTCGATCTTCGAGGCATCTCTAAGGCGTGGAGGTAGTATTTTTGCGGCGGTGGATAAACGCATATCTGTAAACCAGTTCAATTCTAATCTGAATATTGAATACGTCACTATCTGTTTGCGTTCAGCTGGGCTTCCAGTAATATTAGTAGTGTTATACATTGCATCTGCTTCAGACTCTTTTGCATACATAGATTTATGTGATCATCTTGAGGTAACATATAATCACTATCCTACCTACAACTTTGTGATGTGTGGTGACTTCAAACTGGTTTACATCTTATAATCTAGTTATCCTCTGCAACTATGCCCAGCAGGCTATACTCCACCTGATTGTTAATATGCCACTACTCATCTACTCAACACTTGCAGTATGCTGGATCTTCAACAGCTCTTTTTGCCCACTCATGACCATGAGTACCTACTGGACTTCTTGTTTTTGCCGAAATAGCTGGTAAATGTTAACCAAGTAACGGAAAACATGCTGCCATCGGACATGCATTACGCGCCTGGTTCTTATTAGATCTATAATGTTAACACTGCTCCTTCAACACATACATGCTCACACTACAGAGATATTAAGAGTTGTGACTAAATAAATATCTTTTTCTCTAGAATTAATTAGAATCTCTTATTTTATGGAAATAATAAAGACGACTGTGCTTGCAACTTTGATAAAATTTTATATTAACTTATTGAAGAGTTTGTATCCATACGTCTATCTAATCCATTTCGTGCGCCTGCTTAGTTTTCCCATGATTTATTACAATCAATTCACAAAAAGATAATTGCACACAAATAATAGAAATTATCTCACCCACCAGAAGATTTTATTGTATCTAACAAGCTTAGAGATGAGTGTTACCAGCTCTCTCGAATACAGTAAAAGAACTTTGTAGCTACATTCAAATCTAGCCTAGAACCAGATATTGCATAGAATTTTGTGAATGCTCACACCATGCATAGACATACGTCCAATTACATCCATTTGATAATATGCAAGCATTATTGCACATTGACATCCTCATCCTCTCTCTCCCGTTCACTATCTTTTTTTTCTCAACCTCTCTCTACAAGTGTTTTTCCTCACATACGGAAACTATCTAATATCTTTCCTATATGTACGAATCAGGTGACCCATAACTAGCCCACAGTTACAGACTTATAGTTTTTCCAAGATCCGTACCTAAACTCTTACACTTTCTCGTTTATCAAAGACTTGCTGCTATTTTTACATTTAACATTTATCAGCAATAATATGTTTTATTTCCTAGCCATTTTATGTTTTAATTGTTAGAATCAACCAAATTAATATAGTTTTCTTGAAAGTAGCCAAGGCTTTCGACAGTCTTTCACACAGTGTTCTATAATCCAGAGCATCATTATTTTGTATTACCGGTGTCATACATAAATGGTTATCTTCATATCTTATTAGTGGAACTCTGAAGGTTAGCTTTGGTAGTACCCAATCAGGTACTTTCAGGCTTTATCTGGTATACCTCAATTCTTCCACATTGGCCCTCTCTTATTCATCCTCGTTATAAATAGTTTACCATCATCCTTTTCACGCACTATTGGCTGCATATTATATGCTAATGACATTAGGCTCTTTAAACGTATATCATCGTCATCCGATGGAGTAAGTTTGCAGTAAGATTTTACTAGTGCTGTCTTAATGGTGCGAATCAAGTGGCTTCACAATACATGACAAAAAGTAAAAAATATTATCTGTCCATAAGACAAGACATTCTCCAAGATTTAACTACTTAATTGACAGATCTTTTATCGAAAGGATCGAATCAATTCCAGATCTAAGTGTCATCCTTGACTTAAGTTGGTCTCTTAACAACCACATGGTCAGTACTAATTCTACATTACCTAAGATTTTTAAATCTATATAAAAAAACTACACGCGACATCTCTAAACCTGAATCAATAATTCACCTGGTTAAGACACTAGTTTTACTTTACCTAACATATGCCTCAGTAATTTGGTCTCCTTACACCTAATATCACTTAACTCTCTTGAATAACGTCTGAAAAAACTTTGTTATAGTTTATTTGACTAAAATTGCAAGGACTCCAAACAAATTTTTAGAACGAAGTTCTTTATCACAGGTGATGATGGGATACATGCTTTCCGTGTATTTCCTGCGTATTAGGACGGTTTGGAACGTGGACCCATCAGCCACAAAGTTTAAAAAAATAGCGCGCTTTTTCAGGTGTTAGCTAGCGCTGGGAACCATCAGCCAGAAAGTGGAGAAAAAGCGTGCACTACCATCTTCACTGGCGAAAAAAAAAAAAAAAACCAAATCGAAGAAAATTTGATAACGAATCGAATGCAAAAAAAATTTTGCAAATCGAAAACGATGTTATTGAAACAAATAAGAGATTTATTTGGTTAACATGCATACACACGACTCTCGCACCCACCTCATCTCAGGTGCCACAATCACATAATCAGTAGGAAATTATTGATGGCAAAATTAAAATTAAAAAAATAATTAGAGAGAGCAAGCATGTATGCGCATACCAAGCGACCTAAAAAAAAGTGTTTAAGGAGACTGAATGTGTACATATGCGCTGGCAGCCTCACTTTGCTGCGTCAACATTATTACGCAATGAACATATACGTCTGCGCACTCGCTGGTAAAAGAATGAGCAAGGGGACTGATTTCGGTAAACGATGTACAAACTTTCTTATAAATGTTTTAACAAATTACTTCTTGCGTATTCTACTTTTTGTTTCTCATTTTTACTAACCAAATAAGATATTTTTTTATACTTAAAGATCATTACATTTAATAAACCATTAGAATTATAATTTGGTTAAAAAAATAAGAATTAATACTTTCTGGTTGATGGGTTCCCAAGTCTTTCATACATGACAAATATATAGGAAAGACATATATCACCGTAACCCGTGATAAAGAAGACATATTGAGCTCACGTGTACTTACGAACCTTATATTTTACAGTCTACATGTGATTTCTACATATATATGCGAGAACTTTGTTCTTACTGGGAGACTCTGAGTCCCACACGCTGGTTTTTTTAATTAGAATTTTTTTCCTTCCAAAAAATGTCAAGAAAGGATGTAAAATCTTTAACTAAAAACGTTCTTTCTTACGTATCAACACATAATGGTGTGTCCATTCAGTAAGTCCTGTCACAGATACATGTATTGCGCGGGTTAACTGCCATCTATTTTTGTAATTTTATAATAAAGTCTTTGGCCCGTCTACTAACAAATACGGAAATAAATAAATAAATTTCTTCTTACAGTTTTCTATACAACTTATTATTATTTTACTTACATACATGACTATTTATATTTAAATCATTTTTTTTAACCTTATCAAAATTTCTTTCATCATTATAATGAGATTTTAAAATGATTTTAAGTTTTGAAAGCTATTTATTTATATCTCTGTAAATCTGACTTTTTTTCCTTAGATATTTTGATAAAATAATGATATTTTTTATTTCTAGCAGGTATTTTCGATAGTGTGTTGTTATTGTGTTTTCGATTTCATGGTAAAATTTTATGCGTTCATGTGGTATGCTAGTTCATGCTTTTCTAATTTTTTTTCTCCGCTTATTTCATCTCGAAGTTTATTTATAAACGTTTAATTTAATCTTAGTTTGAAGCTGTTTGAAAAATCTGCATTAAGTACTGTAAATAATAATAATGTATTTTCTTGACTGAACAATCATTTGGAATTTTTTAAATTCATACCAGGATACTGATCTGACAAAATCACTCCAATTTTCTTATTTTAGATTATTTGCTTGACTAGCTTTATTAAATCGATTGCACATACATGCGTACCTTGTGAAATAATCTACGAACAGGTGTAAGTTTTTTTTTTTTTAAACGTATCTCTCCAGAACCTTTGATAATGTTAATCCATACAATTGCAAAAGGGTAATTGGCTGGTCCCAACTGTAGTGTTCATCCAGTTTCAAAACTTTTTTTTTTCTTGATTTGTTTTTAATGCAAATTTTAAGACTGTTACATATTCTTTTTAAATTACATAATTGATTTTTGCTGTATAATAAAAATGGATTTTCTATATATATTTTAGTTTTATCTTAAGTTTTTCCGACAGTAAAATTTTTTCTGCTTTTATTTTTTTTATGGTACATATTTTTTTTATGTATAATTTTCTTTTTTATTAATTTTTAAACTTTTATCATAATATCGGTCGGTTTTGATTTCTTTAAGTTCAATAACATTTTTTGTCCTAATGTAACTTTCTTTATATTTATTTAGTTCTAATAAATCATACGATAAAAAACCTAATTCTACAATAATCCTGGCCCTTATACTAAGTGTTTGTAACGGTTTGTGTTCTAAAAAAATGTGAATAATTTGTCAGTTAACAAATGATGCCAGTACTTAATTATTACGTTAACTACCAGGCGTTTGGAGTAATAAGCTTTTTTCTTTTTTAGCTTTTGATAAATTAAAAAAAAAAAAATGTGACACTGGCTTTTTTCCCATTTTTTTTTTCTGGTTCTTTTAAGACTTTGAACGGCATTAATACTTAGTATCCGATAACATGAATTTTAAACACCATAACCTTTTGATTTTCTTGAATGCATTTTTACATTTTTAATTCTTTTTTAATCAGTTAAATGCGGTGTTTAAAATTATTAAAAAATTAGAGATTAAACGCACTGGACTCAATAGTCGATCAGGTATTAATACTCGGCCAGTCCCGTTTTTATTAGTAATGTTACGAATATTATACAATAAAAGCGAATAAAAAATCTGCCTTTGTTAATTAAATAACTTAGATTTAAAAATATTTAAATTTCATATAAATTCTAGGATGACTATGAATCAATTAATTATATTGCATTTTTCTAATCGAGTATTGGGATCTAGACTATTCAAGTGTTGGTTCCATCTAGTTTTAGCTGATCGACTATTGGGATAAAAAAGGTACGTTCTTAAAATTTTTAAAGTGATTGAATTATAGAAAAAACTCTTTTTTAGTATGTATTGTTATAAACTAAAGTAGTTTGTTTATGCTGCACAGCAATCACAGTGTTGAATTTTCATACTTATTTTATTTCTTTGGTCAAAACAACCTTAAAATTGTGTAGAGTGATCGAGTATTAGATTCTCTACACTATTTATTACATAAGTTAAAATTTTTCATAAATTGTTTTTTTTTTGTGTTTTTGGTATGGGAAAATGTTTTATTAAAATTGAATTATCTTTTAAGGATATGACAAAATTGTGTTTGGTTATATGACTTTAATATGTTACTTAGTCTTGGGCTAAGTTATATTCCGATAATTTCAATCTCAATCCTTTGAATAGTATGGCAGCTCATGATTGTTAGAAGTGATTAATATGGTCTTTGAATGACTTCAAAAAACGTAAGTACATTATCGATATAGTTTACAGTAAACTTATTTGCCTAATATTTTCTAACAATACTGCTTAACATTTGTTGAAAAATCACAGATAATAATTTTAAATCCAACGATAAACAAATCCATTGAAAACGCCCTTCTTTTATTGAGAAAGCTATTTTTTTTATCTTTAATATAAAGTGGTATTGTCCAAAACGCCGAATTCTTGTCTTATTAAGTAAAATATTTACAACCTCTTGTTTTTATTATCATACGTTTAGAACAAGGAAAAGGTTATGATTATGGAATGAATTTTGTTAACATCGCGAAAGTCTATACATAACCTTAATTTTTTTGTTATTATCTTTTTTAAAAACTAACTTTACTGTGAGCGCAGCAAACGGGCTTTTGTAACATTTTCACAATTTTTTAGATTCAAATGCTTAATAGTATTTTCCTTACAGCTGCGCCGAAAGTTCATTGCATCTGACCTAATTTCAAGCTAGAAAAAATCTCATATAAGTTCTGTCTTATGTACGCAGAACAAAATGCGTAGGTTTATATAGTTATGTATTATGTGACGAGGAGCAGGAGCAGCAGTAGCAGCAGCAAACGTTATATTGCACACCTATACGGCTAACGGACGTATAACTTTTATAGTTTATGCAACATAGGAAATCATAAGATACATTTGAATAACGTAAGCAAAACAAAGTTTTGTTAACAAGTTATTTGAATTTTATTGATGTAAAATGCATCGAAATAGTACACGTCATTTGACACTATTATAAAAGTAAACTATTTCATTTCTTCAAAGTTACTTTTTTCACATTAATGTATTGAATAGGCAAATGACATCGCATGATCATTATGCTTTAGTAAAATATATGATATTAGTGAATATATTATAGTGAATGCCCTGACAGACACTATGGCTTTGACAGTGCGAGATCATTGATGGTTTCTGCTATAGTTTTTTTTTCTTGTGTTTTCATAAGCAAATAAAAAAACATCATCATAAATTAACTTATAAATAAAATAAATAACAGTCACAGAAGGTTGGCCATTGCATACATTGCACAGGTAGAGGTTAAAAAAGTATAATGAGTTGACTTCTAAATAAAATGATCGACTGTCACAGGAGCGTGACCGCTGCACACAGTGCAGAGGTAGAGGTTACAAGAATCATTAATATGAGTACAACGAGGAGTACAAATCATATTAATTTTGCTCTGGCTAGACACGTCTCCTACACGGAGGATTATTGTCCAAATAAAAGTCGATTCTTAAAATAGCGTCCTCGTTAATTAATGTGTTGTAACCAAAAAGTACGATGTATGACACAAACATTTCAAGTGCATGCAGCATCATAAAATTAAGGTGTATGTAAACGGTTATATCGCGTGCATACACTGCTAATCTCGATGTCACAATACATACACCAAAGTTTTCAGTGAACGCTCTTGCATTCACTGAAATTTCCAGTGTACGTTGAAGCGTTCACTGAAATTTCCAGTGTACGTTGAAGCGGTCACCCAAGTTGAGATTTTGTATCCATATACCATGATACAATGATACGTTAATAAAAATATTAATACAAGGGAAGTTTTTAGAAAGGGTTTGACTTTTTAATAAGTTTCAAGGTACAAAGTTTTAATGATGCGTTTGTGTAACCAGGAACGTTTGATACTCACGACCATATGATACGAGCCACATAACCTGTAATGTGTCAACTAATAAATATCGTATACACGGCACCTTAAGTTTCACCGAGATTTTGGATGCATCCTGCGTCGTACATCGAAAATCTCGGTGTACGCTGTGTCGTACATCGAGAATTTCGATGTACGATATATTTACACGCAAAGTGACCGTGCACACGCACCTTAATTTTTTGTTATCAGTGTACCTTAAAAATAACGTGTCATACATCATACTTTATTGTTCATACATGCTTATTGATGATGCTCTTTTATTTTCATCGAAGTTTTCAGTGCTTGCATGTGAGAACAGTGATTATTTAGGACAATAATCCTCCGTGTAGTAATTCCACCGGGGACGTTGAAGTTCCGAACGCCTATTATTCCGTGGAACACGGTTATTTTGGCGATCTGGGGTACAACCCAATTTATTTTTCTTGCCCATAAAAGAAGAGTGTCATCAATAGCTGGAATGCCCAGCTGCACGACGAACTTTTCTGTTCTTACGATAATCTTCCACTCGACGGGGCATCTTATAACCACTCTTCACTATCTTTGATTGCGGGTAGCTTTTTTTTAATTTTACCTCAATGCCACCAAGCGGATCCTAATGATCTAAAGCGCAAAGCTAGCATATTTTAGCAAAATTTTAAGTTTATTCATTGCTATCGTTACTTATTTTTTCAAGAAAAAAACTATGCAAAAACGGTCTCGGAATCATCAAGAATCAATGTGCAAAATTTCAGCAAAATCAGTTCAGTAGTTTTCGTGGTGAGCAATTACAACGGCTTCAGCGACTTTGCTTTAAATATTAGTAAGACAAGAACATAAATTCGGCAATGTTAGTTTATACAAAAAAACATTTATTTGCATACAAAAATTTATATGAAGCATAATCGTGGTGCAAATCTAAGAGACTCAAATAACTACAAATTAAAAGTGATATTATTTATGATACAACGTATGTAGTTTAAAAAAACAATTTTCAATTTAAACATGACTTGCTTTTTTTAATATTCATTAGCACCACTAAGAATTATAAAATCAATTTTTTTACGTTAATACAGAAAGTATGTAGCAGTCTATTAAATAAAAATACGTTACTGATTAAACAATAATGTTTAGCCCCTTGGCAGTTCACCCTCGAAACCTCTCAAGTATTCTAAAAAAATCTGTATAGTCTTCCTAACCTTGTAAAAGCCCCTCACCATAGCCCCCTACAAAAATGTAGGATACTTCGTTGTTAGGTAAGTTCATACAAAATTTTCTGAGTACTTAAAATAAAAGTGGTAGCCTTCTAAATCTGGTCTTAGTCCATTCCCCCTCTGATAGTCCTTTTATAACAATTTACGTTACGTGTAAATACACGATCAAAAATACTTGCCACGTAACTTACAGATTTCACAACGTTAATGTGCATGATTTTGGTTAATCAAAATAGATGTTAGGTTATGTTTCATGATTCGTTTTTTTAGTTTTCTCCTGGCTCAGAATTTACGAAATATTCTTATCGTTCAATTAGCTGTGATCCAAATTTTTCCTGTGTATTATTAAGATAGGCATATTTTTAAAATAAAGTAGTGCTGCCAACAGTATTATATTGGCTACAGGTATATTTTAAGTCAAGTCACAGCAGACAGCACGCAGCATTAGGTCTGTTGCTTGATAGCTCTCAGTGGAGGAATGGTAGAGTGCTTGCCTACCGCTGGAAGGGCTTGAGTTCGACACCCCGTTCCATTACTCTTTTTATGAGTTCTGTTATGGTATTTTTTGTGTGCCCTAATTAATAAAATAGTTCTTATAGGCAGCTGATGTTAAGCTTACTGGGCAATACTTAAAGTAAAGAATGAATATTAGGCACATTCATTCCAAGTTGTAATGCGTACCATGCCATCGGAACTGTATGAATCAACGGAGCCTCGAGATAGGCAGAGGTGGGTAAACCTCGTAGTAAAATTACTCTATGAATTATTATCATCATAAAAGATATAATATGTGGCATATATGGTCATTAAATAAAGACAGACAAATAGTCAGTACGAAGCATTGCTGAAATACATGCCTGATTAGAGGAAAATTTACATATGTATGAAATGTATAACATTTTTCTTAATAAATTATCAGCCATGAAAATCTAAAATTAGAACTTAAGAACATTCAAGTTTTTTTTTGTTTTTTGGTGCAGCTAACTTTTTGTATAACACTCGAAGTATTATAGTGTCTTGCACTCGTAAATAAACTAAATAAGACTAGTAATATTGACTGTGACCAGTAATTCTTGTAAGCCATACTTTAAATACATTATTACTTCACTATGTACTGAGTCAATGGACATGTAAGAACAATATTTTAATGTAACGTTCTTATACACCGCTAGTCAAAAGATAATAATACTTAGTTTAACTTTGTTTATGTATGAGTACAAGACAATGTCACACTTTGAATGTTATACAAGAAGAAAGTCGCACCAGAAACCGGAAAATAACTTAACCATTTTGATTTAAGAATTTCACAAGACTGCAGATTTATGTAGAAGAATACTATTTATTGCCACTGTATGAAAGCATCAGAAATTACTTGAAAAATAATAATTCAATACATCAGACTTATCTAACAACTTAGTGTTGTTTCAAGGTAATTTATAGAAATAACCATTATGTTTAAAGTTTTGTAGTTGATGTCTATAGTTTAAAACATTTTTGTTCATCATTAGCATTGTTTTTATTAGAACGAGTAGTATGTGTATTAAAAATATGTGTTCTATCACTTATTTTTTAAGCGTAGTATCATCAATTTGATTTTCTGAAAAAAAATTTTTATTTATCTTGTCTGCTGTTATTAATTGTTTATTTTAGTACTATGTAATAAAAATATGTTTAAGAGGTAATCCGTCTTTTAAATATTTAAAAGTAGAGAAGTAAGCAATAAATTTTCAAAACATTACTCTGTGTTACACGTAACTGTTGGCAAAAAATCTAGTTTTCATATTTTCCCATAATTGACATTGTATCTTGGTTATGCTGTTTCATGTATCTTGGTCTCAAAATGTATGTTGATGGTAAGATATAAAGATCTTTCATTGTCTCATTTAAATAAAAATTTAAAGATTCATAAGTGCTATTTATTTATCTTACTAATATATAAAAAAAGTCGTTAAATCATTGTAATCGTTAACGGTGAAAACTACTTAACCGATCTGCTAAGATTTGCATACTGATTCTTGACACATCTTAGATGGTTTTATAGTTATCATTATTTATTAGTATAGTTATCTTTAAAAAATTAATAACAATAGCAATAAATGAGTTCAAAGTTTGTAAAAATTTGATAGCTTTTCACTTCAGTTCAAAAGGAGCTACTAGGTGGCGTAGAAGTAAAATTGGAGATATCTGCAATGGAGTCAAGTAAGTTTGGTTATTATGTTCCTGAGTATAGTATCAAACACCACAGCTGCTCATCGGCAGTATATTAAGCATACAGCTGGAAGTCGTGCAGCTGGGTATCCCGGATCCTACAACACTGTTTTCTACTGCACAAGCGACTTACCTCGAACTCCATCCTAAACCACCAAGATCGATGAGTGCCACCGATAAAAAGGTGCTCTAAGTGCTAATGTCTCTGGCAAAATGCCAGGAGACGTGTCTAGCCAGAACAGAATCTGCTTCAGCATTTTAAGGTTTAATAGTCATTTTTCCAACCATCCTGGGACTACCAGAGTGAATTTTTTTACAACAGCAAGCCAGAAAAAACAACCCTGAGGAGTTTGATCAGCCAAAATGGCCTTCGTCTCAGTGGTGGTCCCAACGGCATATCTCCAGAGAAGGTATTATCCAGGCATACTTTCCTGACTACTGATAAACGATTGGTTTTCCGGTCAACGACCTGAAGACAAGATATTCTGTGGTCAGCAGCGTACCTCCCTCGATCACAGTCTCCGTACATAAAGACTTCGAGGGTAAGAGTCAAGATACCTACAAGCAGCTCTTCAGTATCAAGAATAAAAGAATAATAATAAGGAATAGCTGAAAGTTTCACCACTGACCCCTTTCAGAGCTATTATAAGTATTTACGTTCCCTACTTAACCATCAATCTCATCGGTTCTTTTAAGGGTCATCTAAGGTTAAACTACCTTGCCAATAAATATATTTTCACTATTATTTCGGGTTAAGATTCGTTTACCAAAAGACTACACAAAGCCGGCCACTATTAAACCAAGTCAGTCATTCACTGGCATGGTGTCACGAGTGCAGTTGTTCGTCGTAAGGTTGGGAACCCCAGCGACCGACGACCCTATATTATCTTCTTAACTCTAAGCATGCAACCAGGAATCACCAATCCTCTTGGAGGTCTGAGATGGCCGAACCTAACAGCTATAAAGAAAAACAAAACTTTAGCAAACGGAACATCGTCCCATGGGCAATCATCATGAACCAATCTTACCACCTTAAATCACCAAAACGACTGAGCTTTATGGAAAAATATGGTGATTTAGACATTAACGTTGAGAAAAACCTCTACAACAAGCTCCAACGCTTTAGATGTTTTAGTTTTCCTCACAATTAGTCTGGTGCTACGATAATAGGACAGAGAAGATGACCCTAAAGTATAGAGGCAGTCCCGTTTGCTGAAAATTTAAGAGTCAAGAAAGAGTTAATTTAAAAAGCTTACCAGTCTTTTTTAGGTCCATTGGACGTCACACCACCTTGCCAACAAATATATTAAAACTTAATAAAGTAGACAAAAAACAGCTTTTAGGGCTCAGAAAAGTTTTAACCGTGCCAAATGTCACAAGTGGTCAAATTGGAAGAAAAACTTTAAATGCATCTAATGTATCCAATTTTAAGTGTCAAGAAACTGACGCAGAAAATTGATCAAGATTAGAGCAGCAGCATCAAAACTTCCAGACAAAAAATTTATTGAATACGAGATTAGCTTTGTATTGTTACATCCCGGGTTGATTCAGATGAATCGTATTGTAAGTAAAAACACAATTTATTCGTAAAATTAATACAAGACGTATTGTGTACATACAGTAAGCTCATACGACAAGTGGAGCTTATACGTCACTTATATACGTGTGTGTGTGTATTAGCTTCAAGGTAAACGTTTTATAATATGCTGGCATATAATACGGCCAGCCTCGTTGTGAGAAAACGTGTATGTATTAAAATTGTGCGTAACATGAATGAATGCATAAATCATATTATGTGTACGAATGAATGGTTTACTTGCACATTGATTGTTTATTTCTAATAATGTATACCAATTTTGAAATTGTAATTAACACATAATTTCATAATTCTCAAAATAGATTGTGAAATCCCCAAAAGGATTAATTGCGAAATTTGTAAACTTACTGTTACACTTAAACTTGTATTAGGCATTCTTTTGTTGCTAATGCGAGCTTTCATCATCACTGATTTAAAAAAGAGCTCAATCACACTCGCCAGAAAAATGCGATTGGGACTGTTGTATTGTTATTTCTTAATATATGAAATCATAACATGTAATATCATTTTGCAAGCCTACTATTTTGCTGTCAATGCACTCTGCAAGAACATCGCTCATTGGTTAACCTAATTCAACCAAAAGCCTCTTTTACTCGTTCTGACGCTATAAAAACTTACCATCAAGAGAAAAAATCGCTCTTTTTACGTCTGTCACCTGTCCTCTAAGGTTTCAGTCTACTCTTGACTCCCGCGACTCGCGAATACCTTATACACGTAAGGCATAACGTGTTGGTTGAGGTAACTCGGGTGCAGTTCGAGAGCATCAATAGTATTGGACTACGCTCAGGAGCGAGGTGCAATGAAGGAAGCCTGCCGAAAATTTTTCTGGCGATAGCAGAATAAGCAGAAACCGCAACATCTTACCAGCCACGAATCCATTCATGTAGTTTGAAGAACCACTGAAAATGACTGCACGAAGAATGAGGGAACTCTAAAGCAGCAGTAACAGCAATCAGTGATAGATGTAAGTTATTTGTTTGTAATATAATTAAAATCAAAATCTTGTTAAAGTGATCTGAATGAAATGTATCTTAAAATGTAACTATTTCAAATTGTTTTAATAAAAGAGTTAAAAATGAAACATTAATGAAAATCGTCCATATTATTTAAATAAGTATTTTTACTTAACTAAAGAAAACAAATAAAGCTCACGAGTTGAATCTTAAGAGACCCACAAATGACACTAAAATAAAATGGATAAGACCATACTATAAACAAGTCTGGTCATAACAGTGTTATAATTCTAACAATAATTTCTTAAATCTTCCAGATTTCTGAACAGGCAGAATATGTATTTGTATTTTTCTGCCGATAAAAAATGTAGATATTAATCTACAGGACTTTTAGGTTCTGATAATAAAGTTGTGAGATCATAGAAGATTTTTTTAAATTATATATTTTATCTGAATTAAAAATCATTGCAGCTCTAAAAAATATTCCTTTTTGTAGATTACACGGAAGAAACTGCAAATCAACGGCCCTTTAGGAGCAACGATTATTTTATGGCATAAGAAGTGCACGGTACTTTACAGCACAATGATATTTTTTTCAGATTTTACAGCTTATTATTTAACCAAATAAGCTGTAGGGATTTCGAACAAATATATATTTAATAAGAAAATTTTTGTTCTGAGATGTGTCAGTAATAATGTAAAATTTTTAGCTGAAAACGATTACCATTACACGTCAACACGGTACGGTGTTCCATTTTAAAAGTCTAGGGCGAAGCCGGAAAGGGGGGGGCTAGTGATTAATGAGTGAACCTTTGGTAACATTTAATTCTTAAAGATACTTGATTATTTACAAAAAATATTTATATAATTGCTTCTCACCATTGCATTTGCACGTGACATAAATTGCTGTGTTAATCTTTGACTGTACAGCAAGGAATGAAGCTGCTGTGATTTTGATTTATTGGGCAGTCTCTACCAATGGTGTTGTAAAAAAGATAGCTTACTCAATTTGTGATCTGGATTTTTAAGATAGTTATTACTCTAGCTTCAGTCTTCTATAGGAAATCATAGGCTTACTTAAATGAGAATTATGTTTATTTAAGTGTGTTATACAGTATGTTTTCTGGTGAATATTTGCAATTTACACATAACTCCAATTTTTAAATGTATCCAAACGTGGAAGAATAATTTCACAATATGCTGTTACTAAAGGTGTCTTATGTGATGCTTTTGGATAGTGTTTTTAAAAGTAAAACATACTTTATAATTTGATTAGCGGCCCCCCGTCGTGTTATTGTAGCACCACACTGATCGGGAGGAGAACTACAACGTTTGAAGCTTTAGAGCTAGTTGTAGAACTCTTTTCAAATGTCTCCTGGTACAATATCGAATACGTTGGTATCTAAAGCTTGTGAAGCACCTTCTTTTTTTGCAGACTCAGTTGTTTTAGTGATCTAAGGTGGAAAGATTGGTTCATGATGCTTGCACATTGGAGACTGTCCCGTTGGCTCAAGCTTATTTTTTCTTCATAGCTGTTAGGTTCTTCCAGCGCAGATCTTGGAGAGGATCGGTGATTCCTAGTTTCTCAGCCTTGCAACAAACAACTCCGCTCATGACGTTGACCAGTGAATGACTGACTTGGTTCAGTAGTGGCCGGCTTTACATAGCCTTTTAGTCGACAAATCGTTTCCAGAAATGGTAGTTAACATGTACTTGTGGGCAAGGTAGCTTTAACTTACGGGCCTTTACAAGAACTGATGAGATAGATGGTTAAGTAGGGAACGTTAATACTTATAATGGTTCCTGAAAAGGGCCAGTGGTGAAGCTTGCTATTCATTATTATTATTCTTAATGATGAAGAGCTGGCTGCAGGTAGCTTGACTCTTACCCTTGAAATCTCTGTGTACGGAGACCGTGATGAAAGGAGGTACGCGGCTGACCAAAGAATATCTCGTCTTCGAGTCGTTACCCGGATAACCAATCACTCATCGTTAGTCGGGAAAGTGGGCCTACAGAATACCCTTTCTGTGGATATGCCGTTGGGATGACCACTTAGAAAGAAGCCGTTGTGGCTTCCCGTACTCTTCAGTGCTGTCTTCCCTGGCTTGGATATAAAGTAGAAAATTCTCTGACAGCACCAGGTCGGATGGTTGAATGGCTACAAAGCTCTGAAGCGCTGGAGCAGGTTGTGCTCTGGCTAGAAATATTTCCTGGTATTCTACCGGAGACGTTGACGTTCCGAACGCCTGTTATTCCGTGTTACTCGGTTATCTTGGTGATCCGGGGTAAAAACCGATTTATTTCGCTTACCCATGAAATAAAAGTGTCATAGGTAGCCGGGATGCCCTGTTGCGCAACTAACAACTTTGTGCTTGGCGTACTGCCGATGAACGACTATAACAATCAACAACTCGATGGGGCATGTTCTATCCACTCTTTACTTTCTTTGATTGCGGGTGACTTTAATTTTACCTCAACACCACCTAACGTATTCTACTGAACTAAATCTCAGAGATTGCTTATTTTACCGAAACTTTGAGCTTGTTTATCGCTATTATTATTAACTTTTTTAAGAAAAAAACTATTTGGATACCATCTCGGAGTTATCAAGAATCTGTATGCAGAATTTCAGCAAAATCAGTTTAGTAGTTTTCGTGGTCAGCGATTACACTGGTTTTACCGACTTTGCTTTATGTATTAGTAAGATAAATTTTAACTGCGTGCAATTTTATAAAAAATGTTTGTTAAGTTTGGCAAACGCATTTGAACTTACAATACGAGTTAGAATTTATCATGCTTCTTTAGCAAATTCTTAGTTGATTTTAATCTTTTTAAATTATAAATGGACTTCCTGTTTTCATAAATTAAATTGGTTTTGAAGGTAGAAAAACAAAATAATATGTAGTAATATCTAAATGAGTTAACTGAGTAATCTATTGTCATTACTCAAACCAAATAGCGATGAGAAGTCAAGATAAACTGTGTCAACTTTTTTGCCGTTGCTTAAATTGGAAGCAGAAAAGTCAGAGAATAGAAGGAGATTAGTTAAAGTAGACTTATAGGGAGCAAAGGCATGTTGTTCTACTATAAATAATATTAATAAGGAGTCAGCCAAATTCTTTGCAACAATTGCATCCATACGTTGTGCTATAGAGGATAAAATAGAGATAGGCCTCTAGTTTTTAACGTCTCAACGATCACCGGAGCTGTGCATTGGTGTTGTGTACGAAATTTTCCACGTAGCAGGAAAAATTCCAGTGTTTAACGATGTGTGAAAGAGTAGGAGTGGTGATAAAAAAAAAGGAAACATTTGTATTTTTAATAAAAATAGGAGATAAGTAGTTTGGTTTACAAGTCATACTAAATTTAGACTCATAAATAGCAGATCAATTGCCAGAAGACGAAATTACTAGTTTTGATAGTACTTCTTTAGAGTTACGGTCAGGGGGAACAACAGAAACCAAGTTACAACCATGATATTGGCTCAAATTAGCTGTGAAAACATGGCAGTCTCACTTAAAGTATAATTTGTTGAATCATAGAAGTGCATAGTCCCTGGAAATCTATGAGATCTTCTGAGATTTTGAGTATACAAAAATAACAACTTAGGGTTTAAAAATGATTTTCAACATTGGTTACAAAATCGTTGAAACACCGTTTAGACCTGCAAATGAAAAGAGCTCTTAACCGTTTGAACTCAATGAAGTCTGGCATGCATCGAAATGACTTTTAAACTCTATGAGCACATGAGTAGAAATAAGGTATTCTAATTTCTGACTGAACCATCTAGAAAACTTAAGTCTGGCACGTCTAATGATAGGTGCTAAGTTTACAATTGCATTGTAAAGACTTAAATAAAAAGCACTATTATTAAAATTGATATCATGTCATGTATCAGTTGTGACCAATACAGCGAACTTTATTCACTATTAGGCTCAGTGTAGTGAACCCGTGTAAATTTGAGTTGAGTAGAATAGTTCCGGCTTCCTTATAGATTAATGTAGAATGATTCAAAGAATGCAGGAGGGGGATGCTTGTAAATGTTTCCAAGAAAGTCTGACGAGAAAACATATAAGATTAATATTCGTTAGCAAGAAATCTAAGGTGTCGATTTTATCAATTAAATTTGTGTATATTTAATAGATAACACTGTTAAAGTTCATAGGTTGAGAGACATTCGCTAATGATTGAGGCATCATTTTCAATCTACTTTGCAATGCAGCTCAGTTTGCTGAATTCAAAAGGAGTTTTTGAACTCCAAAGAATATTAGATTAATTAAAAGCACTAAGGCCGGCCACATTTGAGTTAGAATGTTAAAGGAAAAAATTATCTACCACATGTGTAAATAATAGATATAGTCTTTTTTTTTATTCGTCATCGCCCGTGGGCTCAGAAAAGGCATTCTTTTACACAAGCATCGTGTTAATTAGCTATTGGTGCACCTGAGTTATGACCAGATGTTTATATACGTATTGCCATTAGCTCGTTGTTTATGAGGTACGTAAGATATGCCAAAAGTATGTGGTTATTGCGAATCTGGCTGACAATGAACAGCTATTCAGAGGCACTGACACCAAACTCATGTTAATCTGGATGTTTTCAGGTGTTTCTAAGTAGTAATTAGGACAACACTTCTTCTGGAAGAAGTTCTTGTTCAAAAGAGCACATTATTGTCTTAAAATGTTGTAGTGTAGAAAGCAAAGTTCACTGTCAGTGGTGTCTTCCTAAATCCACGTTTCTGTGAAAACTTTAACGTTTAAAGATGCCCTTAATGTTGAGATACTATTCTTGGGCTAGTCTTATTTATTTATAAAGCTTCGAACGTTTTGATAAAAAAAGATAATTGGTAATCTATTGGAGTCACATTTTAATTTTTGGGCTACGCTGTATAGAATTCCAGTTTATTTTAGTCACATTTATTCATTTTACTATACACTTCAAAATTTTTATTACTGATCCTGACATTATTGTCTTTGTGTCTTTATTTCAGTTACGTGTTCTGCGAACAATACTATGCAAAACGTAATCAAAGACTTTCGACAACGTGAAAAGCAATGTTTATCTTTTCTCAAGCTCCCTTTTTAATTCTTATATTGCCTTGTATTAAACATACACATTTATTTGATTCTCTTGATACACATGCATATCTCTGGTTATGCGCTGCTCTGTGAAATAGTTTCGTATCAGTCTGCCTACAGCGCTGTTTCATAGGTCAGTATAAATGTTCGAATTTTGAAGATCGGCAAATGTTTAACAAAACGCGCGTCTTATTTTCTTCATCATCATATATCGCTAATTAAAAAGTAACTAACGGTGGCTTGCGAGACTTTTTGTTTTTTGCGCGTTAAACTTCACTTCCTTAGGGCTTTGGAACAGAACGGACGTGTCACAATATTAGCAATCTAACCAAGAGCTTTGGATCGTTATATTTTTTCCTTCGACGTCTCATCGTCATCGACGAAAAAGTTTCTACCATCTCCCAACGAGATCAAACGAGGGTGCTCACTACACTTCAACATCGTCTCCCCGCGAGACTCAAATTATTTCGTGGCAACAAAAATGCGGTCCTGCCTGGCAAGCAGACCCGAGAAAGCCGAGCGCCAGCTCGCATAACCAGACTTACCCCCTTGGAAAGCTTTTGAAGCTCACGACTTCAAGGGACATTTTCACCTCATGCAACATACACATATTCACATACATACTCACAAAAGCGATCGCTGTATCGGTTATTATTGACGACTGTATCACATTCTTGTATATTAACACGAACAATAAAACAGATTTTTTACCGAAAGGTTTTTTCCTGTAATAAATATCTTTTATTAACATCACTACTAACAACTCATAAAATAACCAATAAACAATAATAATATTAAGAGCGACGCTTACCCCTAAGGTCTTACTCTCATTGCGACATAAAAATTGAAATTTAAATAGTCACCCACGCTACATTTTTTTAGGTATGAGCCACAACACAAGCTGAGGATATCGGTGTTTCGGTCACAATTCGTCGCGCACTAAAGCGGCTCAACAACATTATCGCCTATCAGTCTCGCGGACTCGAGATATCCTGCGATCAACACCGTCATATTCACTCGCCAACACCACGCACCACGCCACTCCTTTCCTCCAGCGGTGGATCGCCTCGCTATCCTTCAGCACAGCTTCCAACAATGACCTTAAGAGGAGATAAGTCCTTTATCCCTATAAGTATATCCTTTCTCGCATTGCCATTTTTTCCTGTACTTTTGTGTCCGTCTGAAAATTTTGTTCGGTATCCTAACCTTGTGCCCTTACTAGTCATTTGTACATTGCGCCACTCGCGTCATTAGTGTTCCTAATAATATAACCTAGCGTTCAATAACTTTTGTTCGCGAAGATGGCTCAAGCAAAGCGCGTCGCACTTATTTTGCAAAAAGGGGTTTCATTCAACAATCAGCTGCTGAAGACCAAAACCACGCTTGATAACGAGTTGGTTTCCGTGAGTGATGCTGCTCTACGTCTAGAGCTTTTAACAGATGCGTTGAGAAAATACGAAGACTATCATGATGAATTGGCATCATTGGAGCCAGATCACGATCGTCTTGGTGAGTTGGCAGGCTGGCGAGAAGGGTTTTTCCAGGTCGCCAGTCGGCTTCAGGCACTGCGGCCTCCTCCTCCGGTTGACCCTTCCTTTGCCGCGCTAGCTAATTCAACCTTTGCTGAAAAGCCTAAGCTTCCAAAGCTTCCGGTAACTGAGATACCTTTATTTAACGAAAATGTCGATGGCTGGCTTTCTTTTAAAAATGCTTTCAAATCAATAATAAGTTCTCGCACAGATATTGACGATGTTACAAAATTGACTTTTTTAAAAGCGCAATGCGTAGTGAAGCTCTCACTAAAATTGGTCCCTTATCCTTGTCAGCAGAAAATTACCCAAAGGCTTGGAAGCTTCTTTCCAACTCTTACGAGAGAAAGCGCGTACTAGTTTCCAAGCATCTGGATGCCCTCATCGACCTAACGCATTTACAAAAGGCTACTTCTACCGGTATATTGGCTCTAGCAGACACAGAAGAGCAGCATCTCACCGCTTTAGACGCGTTAAAAATTGATGGGAGGACGCGTCAGCTTATTCGAGTAATTGAAAGGGCTCTCCCTGCTTCCGCTCGCAATAGATGGGAGGAATCTTTGACCCTCGATGAGCTTCCGGATTTAAAAAAGTTTCTTAGGTATATTCGCGAATAAGCTTTCCGGATTGGCGTCATAGAATCCACATCTAAAAATTCTGATCATGGGCAAAAGCGCGTGTTCGAGCAAACAAATTTTCATACGAGAAAGATTCAACGCAAAGAAGTGGACGCTCGCGCTTTAACTACAAGCTTAAAAAGCTCTTGCGTTTGTTGCGGTTCCGAACATCATCTTTTTAGATGCCCCTCATTCAACAAACTCAATGTTAATCAACGATGATCCCTCGTAAAAGAAAAAAGATTGTGCTTTTATTGTCATCGTTCTTATGCAGGGGCTTGCTCCTCTAGCTCTTGTAAAAAATGTAACAAAAAACATCGTACATCATTGCACAATGATTTTCAAACTAACGCGATGTCGAACGCAGCTACTACCTCGATCGCTCTCTCTAATGATAAACTTACCCCGAAGCGTAATGATTGACTAGCAGAGAAAGTGTTGAATACCGATGCGAGTAATGCGCGATCTCAGCTCATAACTACTGCTGTGTTGTTCGTTCTAAATGCACAAAGCAATTTTATTGGAGCTCGCGCGCTACTTGACACTTGTGCGACCGTAAATTTAATATCAACTAAATTAACCAACTCTTTAAGTCTACCTTTAGAAAACTGTTCTGTAACGATAGGAGCGATAAATGAATTAAATACAAAGTGTCGTCAATGCGTAAAAATCAAAATTAAATCCGTTTATAATAATTTTTCTAAAAATCTTACATGTTTAATTATTCCGCAAATTGCTGGATTGGTGCCATCAAAAAAATTTCCTCGTGATTGAGTCAAGCTACCGAGTGGTATGCAACTTGCGGATCCACAATTTCACATGCCACATTGTGTTGATTTATTAATCAGCTCGGGCATTACTCTATCTTTGTCTTCTATCGGACAAATGAAGCTTACTCCTAATCTGTGTGATATTTATGCGTAGAAGTCGTTGCTAGGTTGGATTATTGCAGAAGGATTACATAACAAGTGTATTAAACAACCCTAAACTTGTAATTATACTGTTTTAAAAACCGATTATGTACAGAAAAAACAGCTTGAAGATCTATCCCGAATTTCGAATGGATTCTGGGAGGTAAAAGATGTTCCTCGCAAAAAAGATGTGAAGAAAGCTGAGGAGTCTTTATTCGAAGCCCATTATATTTAAAATACGACTCGAGAAGCTAATAGGCGGTACGAACTTCGTTTGCCTTTTCGCGCGGGGTCGGAATATTTAGGCAACTCAAAAACTACTGCTTTAAGGCAATTTTATTCACTCGAACGACGATTAAATTAAAATCCCGAACTTAAGACTGAATATTTTCGAGTAATGCAAGATTAAATTGACCAGGGGCATATGTCGGTTGTTAAAAACGAAAGTGAGGTCAGTTATTTTATGCCGCAGCATCCGGTGTTCAAACCATCTAGCACAACTACCAAAGTACGAGCCGTATTCAACGCTTCAAGTAAAACTGATAAGGGGGTTTCACTAAACGACGTGCTTATGGTAGGTCCGACAATTCAGGAAAAACTTTTTCATCATCTACTTAGATTTCGAACATACGTTCACGTTATTACAGCTGACATCACGCAAATGTATCGACAGATATTAGTAGACTCTCGCGATCGAAAATACCAATGTATATTTTGGTACAATAAGGACGGGCAGATTAAACCCTTTGAAATGAACACCGTAACTTTCTGTAACGCCTCCGCGGCTTTTTTATCTATTCGTACAGTGCAAAAATTATCAGACGATAAAGGAACGAAATTTCCTTTGGCTCAATCGATTTTAAAGCATCATTTTTACGCTGACGACCTTATAACTGGTACAAATTCTGTCGAAGAAATACGCATGATACGTGAGCAAGTCACCGGTTTACTGACTCTCACTGGTTTTGATATCAGAAAATGGATTTCTAACGAAACTAATGCATTCAATAGCGAGGATGAAAAAGTTTCTCACGAGGATCAAAATCAAAATTCTACTTCAGACACAAAAACTCTTGGAATTGCTTGGAGCTCAAAATACAATGTGTTTATATTTTCAGTGAAACCGGTAAATTCTCTTCAAAAAATTACAAAGCGATTCATACTTTCAGAAATCGCTAAAATTTTTGACCCGTTAGGATTATTAGGCCCAGTAGTGTTTGGAGCAAAAGTTATTATGCAAAAATGTTGGCGCACGTAGATTGGTTGAGACGAATCGGTTCCCCACGAATTGCATACGTCATGGACTACTTTCGCTAATCAAATCGGGCTAATACAAAATTTCAGAGTCGAGCGAAAAATAGTTATCGATAAGTATGACCGCGTAGATATCATCGGTTTCTGCGACGCTAGCAAATTAGGTTATGGCGTTTGTCTATACGTCAGATCGGTAGATACGTCCGGTAAAGTCTTGGTTAGATCGGCATGCGCCAAAATCACGCGTAGCACCTATTGAAGGTTCCTTTACCATCCCGCGTTTGGAACTCTGCGTCGCGGTACTCCTTGCAAGACTCTACAGAGAGAGCTGTGAAGCGTTTGAGTTTCCTATTCAAAGCGCCATTTTCTGGTGCGATTCTACCATCGTTTTCCACAAGCTTAGAAAATCGCCTCGTGATCTCGATGTTTTTGATGCTAATCGAATTGGGGAAATTCAAACACTTGTTGGCGGAGTAGAGTGGCGGCACGTGCGATAGGCTGATAATCCTGCCGATGCTCTGTCTCGCGGTCAAACACCTTCAGAATTTTTGCGCAATTCAACCTGGCTTTCTGGTCCAAAATGGCTCGTTCAACACGAATCATTTTGGCCCGAGAGCGTTATTATTGCATCGCCTATTTCTCCTACACGTAGCATTTGTTTAACGACCATGACCCGCTACGATTTGTTTTTAAGATTTTCCGACTTTTATCGTTTAACCAGATTCGTGGCACGATGTCTGCGTTTTCAAAATTTAAATCGTAAGTTTCGCGGTAAGACGCGATCGATGTGGAAGAAAAGCTGGGGGCAGAAAAAACAATATTACGACTCATACAATCAGAGCGGTTTTCAACGGAGATAAATTTACTAAAAGACGGGAAAGAAGAACGTTTGAAGTATTTTAATCCTTTTATTAATTCAGACGGTCTTTTACGTGTAGGTGGACGGTTGCAGAACTCCTCCGTCTCAGACGATCACAAATATCCGATACTCTTACCGTCGAAACATCAAATAGTCGATCTGATCATTCGAAAAATACAAGCGTCAAACGGACATTTAGGTATCTAATCTACGTTGAGTTTTCTCAGCCACATATATTGGATCTCGGACGGAAAAAATCAGGTGCGCAGGATAGTGCAGGGTTGCGTTACTTGTCTCCGTCATAAACCTAAATTAATTCAGGCCAAGATGGGCGATTTGCCTGAGTCTCGAGTTAACGCGGCACTGGCGTTCAGCAAAGTCGGCACTGATTTTTTCGGTCCAGTCTTTATAAATGAGAAAAAACATCGAAATCGCAGTAAAGTAAAGGCCTATGGTTGTGTATTTATTTGTATGAGCTACAAAGCCGTACATATTGAAATCATTACCGATCTCACGACCGAAGGGTTTCTCGGCGGTTTTAGACGTTTTATAGCCCGTCGAGGAATTCCTTCCCACGTCTTTTCCGACAATGGAACAAACTACGTTGGAGCGAACAACCAATTAAAAAGTCTCTATGACTTTTTGAAATCTGATGATTTGAAACGTAATATTCATGACTACGTAGTTCAAAAAAACATTATCTGGCATTTTATTCCCCCTTTGTCCCCTCATTTCGGTGGGATTTGGGAATCGACGGTAAAACTTTTTAAACATCATTTAAATCGTGTCATTGGTAATAAATTACTAACGTATGAGGAATATAACACCTTAGCGGCCAAAATTGAAGGTATTTTGAATTCTCGGCCCATATGTACACTATCTCCAGATCCCAACAATCCTTTAGCACTTACTCCTGCCCATTTATTAATAGGGAGACCCATTTTCCTATTGCCTACTAACGATTTTGACGGCATTTTAGATAATCGTTCGTCCTCTTGGAATTTCATATCCAGAGCTAGAGAGGATTTTTGGAAAAGATGGCATATTGAATATTTAAGCGAGCTTCAGAAGAGACAAAAGTGGCAGGGAGAAAAGGGAGAAATTAAGATGGACTCCGTCGTCCTTTTAATGGAAAAAAATATTCCTTGCGCTAATTGGAGGCTGGGCGTAGTCGTTGGGATTCACCCTGGAGAGGATGGCGTGGTGCGAGTGGCTTCAGTGAAAACGATTAACGGCATATACAAGCGAAATATCACGCACCTTTGTCCTTTGCCAGAAGAAGAACGTAGCGTTCCATAAAGAAATTGTTTTTCATTCAACTTCTTTTTCCAAAGTCTCTATCATAAAAACATTAATTTATTAATGCATCACTGTATAAATTTGTTATTCGCGTTTTTTTTGCACTTTTAACAGTCATTTGCATTGTTCTCTCCTAATTTTGTAATTACTCAATGAATTATAACTAGAGTCTAAATTATTTCCAAGAAATCTTGTGCTCATGTTTGTTTAATTTTAAGAATACTTAACAGACATTTACATTTACCCAAATCAATATTACACATCACTTTGCTCATCCTATTGTTTCGCAAACGTGGGGGAGTATGTTTCATAGGTCAGTATAAATGTTCGAATTTTGAAGATCGGCAAATGTTTAACAAAACGCGCGTCTTATTTTCTTCATCATCATATACCACTTATAAAAAACAACTATCGGTGGCTTGCGAGACTTTTGATTTTTTGCGCGTTAAACTTCACTTTTCTTGGGGCTTTGGAACAGAACGGACGTGTCACGATATTAGCAATCTAACCTAGAGCTTTGGATCGTTAAAATTTTTCCTTCGACGTCTCATCGTCATCAACGAAAAAGTTTCTAAAGTCTCCCAACGAGATCAAACGAGGGTGCTCACTACACTTCAACATCGTCTCCCCGCGAGACTCAAATTATTTCGTGGCGACGAAAATGCGGTCCTGCCTGGCCAGCAGACCCGAGAAAGCCGAGCGCCAGCTCGCATAACCAGACTCTCCCCCTTGGGAAGCTTTTGAAGCTCACGACTTTAAGGTACATTTTCACCTCATGTAACATACACATATTCACATACATACTCACAAGAACGATCGCTGTATCGGTTATTATTAACGACTGTATCACATTCTTGTATATTAACACGAACAATAAAACAGGTTTTTTACCAAAAGGTTTTTTCTTGTTATGAATATATTTTATTTACATCACTACTAACAACTCATAAAATAACCAATAAACAATAATAATATTGAGAGCGACGCTTACCCCTAAGGTCTTACTCTCATTGTGACATAAAAATTGAAATTTAAATAGTCGCCCACGCTACAGTGCACACAATTAAAGCAACTTACTGTACACATTTAGTAATATTTAAGGAGGCTCAACGATCGACATCTTTTATATTCAGCTGCACTTAAGCATTTGTATTATAGTCTATAAATGAATAGTTTGTTACTTTCTCACATAATTAAAGGTTCGTGTCCTTTTTTGTTACCGCTACTTCGTGTACTTTTGGGTGCACGAAGGGCAATTATCCACTGACCCTATCCAAAATCACTGTCGCAAGCTGTTAAAGCTTAGTTACGCAAACCACAATACAGTTCACTACAGTCAATGTCAAACAAACACAGTTACGGACGTCCTGGCTTAAGTCATGGACTTCTAATTGACATTGACGATCTTTGGCATTTCATTGATATAAATGATCAAGAGGTTTCTACCAGGTTGATCAAAATTTAGTCCTTGACATTTAAGAAGAAAATTATTGAAATACTTGCGATAGGTTGGTGTCAAGTCAGTGGAAACTGAGATATCCGCAGTCTGTGCCAGTCTCTTAGAACATGTATAGCATCATCGCTTGAAGCTAACTTAATAATTATAAGACATTTTACATTCGGATCAAGTCGCGTGGGAGCGTGACGAGGTAAGTTTAAAAAAGCAGACGAAGCCTCAGCAACCACGCTACTATTTACTTCAGATTTGCATACTCGAATTTTCAAATACTAAAAAATAAGTATTTTTTCCGGTATGCCTGATGTCTTTTGGTTTAATTAAGCCTCTTTAATCCTAGTCCACAACTTTACGAAAAAATATAGGTCAAAAAGTCGTTAGAACAACGAAAACGAGACATGTGTATCTCGAAATGGTTAAAACAAGATTTTTTCAGGCTCAGTGTCCGAGAAATGGTCTTATCGTTAAGTTAGCTGCAAGCCAAATTTTTTCTGTGTATAGTTGGAATAGGCGTGTTCTTAAAATCAAACAGAGCTGCCAACAGTGTGATATTAGCTACAGGTACTTCCTAATTTGACAAATTCACAGTAGATGATAGCATGCAGTGTTGGGAGAGTAGATGATAGCATGCAGTGTTTACATAGACGCCACGATTCCTCAGAAGAGGGAGGTGGTGGAAATGACTCTTTCATGGTAAAATCATCCCCTAAATGATTAATAATACAAATAATGAGAATTATGTGGCAATTCGAGGTCAAATGTATATGTGCGCACTTGTAAGCATGTAAAATGTACCCAGCCATTCAAAAAACGACTGACAAGATGAGCTGTTGGTAAGGTAGGACACCTACCGTGGGAAAATTTTGAAAACAAAAAAAAATGTTAATATCAAGAGTACTTCAATATCCTATTTATCCTAATCCTGAATTTCGTGTGCCTTAACTGCGAACACATTAATCTCAGTATCTAAATTAAAATTTGAAATTAAATAATTACTAGTAATAAATTTCATTATTTTTTAAGTATACTTTTTTTGGCAATTGAAAATAAATCGTGTTACACAGCTGTAACAGTATTAACATAATCTGATCGATTAGATTGGGAACTCTAATAATTTTCCAGAAAGCCCTAAATAACAAGCTGTAAACCTAAGCCTTATTTGATTTAGCAATTTGGATGGTAAATAATCATACATTAATAATCAATTTTTTAAGTACTAGTAAAATAGAAAATGATTTAATAAAATCAATTCTTTTAGTTACTTAAATACCACTTTTACGATTTTCGTACGTATTTTTGTAATAAATAACTTTTTACTGTGAGAAAACCTCAGGTATTAAATAACTGTAATTTAAAATGTTTGGATTTTATCATTTCATAAAAAAAAAATAATGATTAAAGGTAGTTTAATAAATGACAAATTTAGGATCATTGATGTTTATAATTACTAAGTATTTTATCTAAGAAATTTTTTGGAAGAAGTAATTGAATATGTTGTAAGCTTAAAGAAAAATTGCTAAGAATAATATGATAAAAAAGTTTAAAAAAAAAAAAGAAAAAGAAAAGAGCATCTTGAATAAAAATCCTGAAACTGTATTTTTAAAGACAATTTATTTTATTTGGTGAATCAAGAAACTGTTTCTAAGAATTAACTGCATTTTAATATACTTGAAACATCTTTAAATGAGCAAATTTTAGTAGAAATTTAGTGAGACTGTTGTAGATCACCGTAGCTATGTTTAACAGACTTCGTTTTTATCCAGTACTTTCTAATATGAGCAGCATTTAACACTATTAAGTTTTTTAAATTAAACATTTCAAAATGGTGTTTTGCTGAAAAGTTATGATATCCCTTTAAAAATAGTTTTTTACAAACCTTAAATGTTTGGTAAGTTTGATGTTTTGGGTTCATATTTCGGAAGGAATTTCTGAACCTTCATACACACTGGCTATGAATAGTATTCTTCCTAATGAATCTGTAGCCTTAAAAAATTCTGAAATCAAGATATAAAAACGGTCAAGTTTTTTTTTTGCGCAGCATATATTTAGTATGACATTCGTAGTATAATACTGTTTAGTACTCGTACTTTAAAAAAATCAAACTAAGTAATACTGACTTTTGACTGGTATTTCATGCAAATTTTACATCAAATACATTCATGCCTTGCTATGTAGAAAGTATATAAAAATGTTAGGGCAAAAGGCAACATTACTTAGTTTGATTTTGTTAAAAAACGAGTACTAAACAGTATTATACTACGAATGTCACACAAAATGTATGCTGCGCAAAAAAAAAACTTGACCATTTTAATATCTTGATTTCAGAACTTGTTAAGGCTACAGATTCATTAGGAAGAATACTATTCATAGCCAGTGTGTATAAAGATTTAGAAATTCCTTACGAAATATGAACTCAATACATCAAACTTACTTAACATTTAAGGTTTGTAAGAAACTATTTTTAAAGGGATTACATTAACCTAATTTGGAAGCATAACTTCTTGAGAAATTCAGATCAGTAAATGCAGCTAAAACATTAAGGGCAGCAGAAACACACGCGTTATTATCCAAAGAAACATCGTTATGTGAGTCCACAGACTGAGACTCATTGATGTTACACAGGATGATACTGTTAAAATTAGAAAACCTTTTTTATGGTACGTCTGATTAAAGATCAGACTCTTCAGCACTAAGTAGAGAGCTTGCTTGGGATGAAATACTGGTAAGCTTACTTAAAAAACTGGTCGTGTCCACCACTCTACTGCTTTAGCCTTTAATTATTCGTACTTAAAAAACGAGATTTGTCTTAATTTTTTAACAAGGAGAGTCTATTCGATAAGCCTCCATCAATAAATCAAGGTCAACACCAAAATCAAGTAAATACAAGTTTTAGAGATAAATCTTTCAATTTTACTTGCAATATTTATATGATCTGTACAAATCTCTCAATTTTTGTATGTGTTAAATATTACTTTTGAGTAAGCCCGATAAATTTTCAAATTCATTCACAAGTTGTTTTTTTAAATAATGCAACAAAGGAGAGGTCGAGTATGCATAAAAGCGTGTATGTGTATACATCCGTATGAGAAAAATAATTTCCAGCGTTGCTGCATATACTTGCGCTCCTCTCACTTTACTAAAATTTCCCCCAGCTCACTATAGTGACTGCCCTTGAGTAAAAAAATCACCTTAATGTAAAAATGTAAATATTGTAATACATGTAAAAATTGTTGAAGAATGTAAGGTAACAAAAATTAATTAATGTAATTATATAATACAAAAAAAAGTTTTAAAAAATTCTTTAAAGTTAAAAAAAAAAATTAAATAATTGTGTATATAATTATTTCCTTCTTTTAAAAGTATTAAATTAAAGAAAAATAAATAAACACTTATGAATACATAGAAAAGCTACTCTGCTAAGACATACTAATTTCTAAGTTAAAAAAAATCAGTTATCATAATAAATTAGCTTATTAAATGAGTTAAGTTAGTTGTAAATTAAATTAAATGAATTCATAAACATGACATGAAAATTTACATTAAAAAAAAAGTTGCAAATCCTACCATAACAAGAATTAATTGAACTTTCTATACTAGGACCTCTCATAAAAGAGTGGGTAAGGGCCTCGTTTCGTGAGCGGGGGATCGCAGTTTCAAGTATCGTGGAAACTTTTTTTTTCTTTTTAGAATAAGTTAAACAAAAAAAAGGAATCAAATAACATACAAAATGTATGCTCTGCTATGCTGGCGTGGCGTAGCGTAATGTGGTGTTAAGAAGACCGGCGTGGAGTGGTCGGTTAGGGTGGTGGGGCAAGGGGGACGTAACATGCAAAACCTACTTCCGTCATATATTTTCTCAAGGTCAAAATTTTGAAATCGTTAATTTACTCTTATGCATAACGTGCCTATATAAGTATAACTCCAAAAATTATCGACATGAAGTGGAGATCTTCTTAATAAGGTATAATATAAAAAAGCTTTTGATCGTTTAGCAAAGGTAGGTAACTGTTGGGACAGCAAAAATTTGATTTGATTACGAGATTGCTTGAAAAGTGACCTCTAAAATGCTATCAGAACTTCATGGGCCCAAGAAAGAGGCACGTCAAGTATTATAAAAACTTTTGAAATGAGATTCGGAAATTTTGGCAAAAAAGGATAAATTATGTAAAGAAAAATTTCTAAGTGAATACCTTGATACACTGTGAAAGATAATAATAATAAAAACGTGTGTTTTGTAAAACAAATCGCAAAATTTTTAGAACAATTTCAGTCGTCAAGACACTAAAACGCTTAAGAAAATAAAAAGCTTTTTAAAACCCCTTCAAAAATTAAAAAATTAACTTTATTTTGAGTCCCGAGCCCATCCGCTCTTTTTTAGACGCCTATGCAGTGGGACTTACCAGCAATAGTTCAAAACCAAAGTAACTTAAGAATTTAATCTTATTATTTAGTTAAGATATTATTATTGATATAAGAAATTTGCAAAAAAACTGAATGATTATAATATAAGTTTAAAACAGTGTGAATAAAACAGTATAATATAGATTAAATTATATCAAATACAAATTTTGACATTATTTAGCAAAAGATACATCAATTTTTAGCTTGTACGTAATCCTAGCTCTTTTTTGTTACTTTTTTTCCTGAAGCTTTTTTATTGGAAACAGTACTTAAAATACTAAGAAAATTACCACATATATAAGCTCATAAGGTAATTACCATCAGAAAAGTCAGAACACATGTCTGGTTTGGTTTGTGGAGTCTTGTTAGTAGTAAGTTATTGTTAAGGGAATACAGTTTATCGTTGTCCGAAGTAACGTGATAACTGGCTGGTTTCTTTTATAGGTAATAATGTTTGGGACAGTTCTTTGTTTTAAAATTACGAACTATTACATAGATATGGGTGTGGCTGGGAAAGTAATCAATCAGAGAAAATCTCTTCATTTGTTAAGCTTAAATTTGGTCATAGTATTTTCTCATTTTCTCTTTCTTTCTTCCCCTATCTTTTTATCTCTTTCACTTTCTCAATCTCTCTTCCCATTTTACCTAAGAAAACCTACATCTTTCCTATTTAACAGCCATGGTTCATATGCTGATAAAATTTCAATCTAATCTTTAAGTCAGACATTTAACTTTCGTGGACCCATAATCTTTTATCACCCTTATTACTTACGTCTTTTTTATCTCAAGCCCTCCTTGATAAATATGAACTGTAAGAAATGAGAAAATAATTTAAACAAACTTACCACACGAAAGTATCCTATCACTATAACAGCGATGTAACCTTAGTGCCTGTACTTGGCTGTCAGCAATTACAACGAGCCGGCCATCTTCAAGACCATCACCAGCTTGGGCAGCCCTAACAACTTTTATTCCACGGACAGGCACTGACGTAGGAAAAGCTTGTATTTCTTCTATTACTACTGGGATGACCTTATCTCGGGAGTCTGCAGACTCTGCGTTGATAGCTTTAATTACCTTTCCATTGTCTGTACCGATAAACAATACATCGTAAGCTTTGCCTCCAGGTGTTTTAACTTGAGGATCGACTGTGATTTGAGTAAATCTGTAACTAAATAGTACAACTTCTCTATAACATTATTAATGCATTATTGAAAATTTTAGGGTAAGCTAATATCTAAAGAGTGATAGTAGTGTATATTATTTCAAAAATATATACATACATACAACACTATTTTTTAAAGTGATTTAAGTGGGGTTCACCCCACATCTCCCAAGACCCCAAAAAGCCTCTCATGGCAGCTCCACTCGATTTTTCGTGGACCCTCACAACCCCCATACGTCTATCACTTCCAATTTGACAATTAGAAAACTCTTATAGTAATTTATGATGATAAAAATAATGTATAAAAGTCTTTATAATGTGTAAGTTATTTTGATAATTAATTTTTTTGGTATATTTAGTATATTTTTCTAGTTCGATGACTTTTTTTAAACGACATAAAGATTAAAACTTTAACATTATGATAAAGTAACAGTAAACGTTGTAATGAGTGTATTCGTTATAAAAAATCAGTATGACTTTTTATCCAAAACCTATATTTTTTTTGATAGTAGGAATTTGACAAAATCTCCACCTAAAATAATTAACTTATTTTCAGAATGTATTTTTGTATTCCATAGATCGCGCAAAATTCTGTTGACTGTTTTAAAGGCTGTTTTAGAATCATGGAGGCCTTATTCCAAATTATTAAATCAACTTCCAGTATTAATCTTTTTTTTCTAGATTCATTTCCTAAAAATCCACTCTCTTTACTGTTTCAGTTTTAAGGTAAACAAAAGGTTCTATGACATGAAAAATGAAGTTATAAATTAATGTTTCGTACAAAAGAAGTTCGTCCTGATTTTTCAGGACTATCAATAAAAAAATTTTGTTAGCTTGCTACCATATGTTTTTAAACATTTTTTTTATCAACGTTCAACTGAAAACACAAAGTTGAGCATGTATTAGTATAAAACCACTTCTTTGATTTTTGCTTGTTTTCGAGATGTACGGCTACATTAACCATGTTGTGACTTCCACCACAAATTGGAAACTCTTGCAATACCCATACTGCTTATATTGGACTTAGATATTTGTCATCAATATCATTTTCAATTTTGTCTATCGTTTTATTTCTTAAACTGTTGACTCTTTGAATTTTTACACATTCTGTATCAGCACTATATCATGTGTGTATGTATGTATATTTATTGCTTTGCATGTATGTAAAGTATTAAACACTTATGTGACACTAATAGTTCATTCGAAAAACTTGTTATATGGCACAAACATTAAAATATCAACTAGGATTGTATCTTCATTTTTAGTGTCATAATAATAACTGTCTAAAATATTATTTGTTCTCATATATTGGGGAAAATCATTTTTCTTTAACGATGTTGTATCAGTTAAGGGCTTAAGAAATTCTATTATATGTTTGTTATTATTCTCATTCAAACATAGACTCCGTGAGGTATGAGTACCATGAAGCATATGTTTAATATCTAATTCTGCAAGACGTTTCATGTTAAAAGGTAGTTTAGGTTATATTGTTTAATCAATGTATTTAGGGGTAATTCTTTTATTAATACAATAATTTTAGCGTTTTTTTGATAGCAATTTAAGCTACAACATAAGACAAAAAGTTTAATTCTTTTCCTCTGCTTCCTTTGTTTCGAAATTTTTCAATATACGTGTACGATAAGGTGTATTATACATGCGTGCAGAACATGTTATAAAAGTTAGAAAATTTCAAATAGGTATCAAATTAAATAAAGGTAGTCTAGTACTCAACTGCTTAAATAACTCTATTATTCAAATGTAATGTTATGTAAAAACGTGTGTGTAGTAGAGCACGTTTCTAAAATTCTATAGTCAAAACGTAAGCTAGTACTTTACCAAGAATGTGTCTGAAAGTCATATCGTTTTAAATAAACCGTAGTTTACTATGAAATAATCTCACAGTTATATTTTAATTATTGTTCGGCCTAGTATTTTTTTATTTTTTATTTGAATAATATTTCATTTAATCCTCTAGTAATTTTCGGGTAAACCTGAATCTAAAACCATATTATCACCATACTTTGCGATTAGTGGCTTATTATACCTCTGTTTGTGTTAATCGTTTTTACGTAAAAAATCATTAATTAGTTCGTAAGTTGCTCCATGCTTTAAACTTCATATAAGAGTTTATTCACGTAAAAAGTTTTCGCAATCGTATTTTTTAAAGATACCTTTAAAGTTAGAATTTATCTACGGGAGGTAGGCAAGCAAGGTTCCCAGAGAAACAGAGCACCACTAATACACAGAAAAAAGACTGGCACAGTAACGCGCCTTCTTAGTTAGCGCGCGCTGTCTTCTCAGTGGTGAGCCGCCGTACCAGTCTTTTCCGTGTAACTTTATACAGTCGCAGCGCCTCACTTTGCTTAGCGCTGATTCATTCTTTTTTGACCATTCGAGCTACACAGACACGCTCTTGTTGTTAAAGCCTACGGCTCCTTGAACTACTCGATACCTTTGAATATCTTAGATAACAATAAAGTTATTTCTTGTATTCTTGTCTACTTTTACTTCGCGTATGTCCCCTCCCCCAAAACTCTGCCCACCTGCGTAATTGTCAACAATAAATGTTAAGATTTTTAATCTTTTTAGATTTTGCTACTTGTTTTTGTGCTGAATTTGCCATCACTTTATTTTTTTTTTATTTTTTTTTTTAGCATATAATAAATTTTTTATTTCGTTCACTACTATATTATTATAATTTAGTATAATTTTTCATTACTTTTAACTATCATACAATAATTAAATTTATATTCAAAAAATGTAACTTACTGCATATCTATAAATAATCCGAATGTAACGTAAAAGACGGTCAGTGATGTTACATAAGCTGCCACCTACCTCTAACAACCTATTCGTGATTGACTGTCATTTTAACCGCCAGTATGATCTCCTTGGAAGAAGAATCACCGTCCGCTGGGTGTACTTGTATTGTAATGATCAGCCTGGAGCCTGAGTGCCCTCTGTGTATTTATATACTTAGACTTTAAATACGTTCGTCATTATACACATAAAACCGTGGTTGCATAGGGTGAAAATAGCCAGCGGAACGTCAAAGTGGCAGAGGAGAAATTTCCCCCACTACCTTAAAAGCAGTTACACTCTGACATTCTGGCTGGGAAAAAGAGTTTCACCTGTACATGAAGTGGAACGAGCCGAAGCGTACCAACGGAGGTCAACAAAGTAAAAACCTAACTCGCTTTGTTCATATTATGAGAAATTAGTAAAAGCAATTCACTATATCCACCCTATGTTACTATGGCCTAAGTTTCAAAAAGTCTTGAAACATGATGACGTGATATAAAGAAAGCTGAAAAGTTGATTCACTAATATATAATAATTCATGAATCAATTTTTTTTTAATATTGCATAATATTATTAATATCAAAATAATAGAAAGTTTTAGTTAGTCGTAAACAGTTGACTCTTTACTTACTATCGATTTGTTATTTTGGTGAGAAGCAAGGTTTAAATGATAAGGTGAAATGGTCACATAAGAGGTAGCTAACGATCCCCATGTGTCTCTAACCCCTACTGTAACTTTTGTATCTAAACTTTATTTAAACTCTTAAACACTAAAGAAGGTTAATTATCTTAAGTAGTTGACAGTCACTTTTAAAGGAAAATTTGTGCAGAGCTTTAAAAATCTATAAAATAAATTAACTCAATCGTTCAACAGCTCTGGATGCTTGGGCAATGATAAAATGATGAAAAAATTTTGGTGAATCTTACATGCATTTTTACAGGAGATAGTCATAAGCGACTTTTATACTTAAAAATTTTAATACAATTGACAGTAAGATTTGGACAAAACTATAATCAACTGTAAATTAATACCCACAAAATAATTATGTAAAACAATCACGTCGATCAAGTACATGTAAAAAAAGTAATTAATGATTAAGCTGAAGTGTAAGTTCAACTCAATATCAAATTACGAAACATGCGCACATATATCTAACCTGAAAAAGACCCAAAGTTGGAACTCTCTCTCATACCTCCCTCCAAACGTAGTCAACCACCTCAATATAATTACATTTAAAAAATTGACAAACAAATATTCAACTTTAAACAAAATTGTTTGTCTTCAATTTGCTGTTTGACTCAATTTGTATGTTTATTTCTTTGGATCATTGTTTGTTTAAGACCCTCTTGAAGTCTTCTCCCCTTCTCCACCACCCGCTCAGAAATTTGATCGGTTTCTTATACATATTTCGTGAAAAAAACTTTTCCAAAAATACAGTGCCCCCTGGGACCCCTCTTACCTCCATTTTTTCTCATTTTACCAAGCTACCACAGCAATCCTCGAAGACTTACAAATCTTTCAGGTCTTAGCCAGCACTCTCGAAAACTTCCGTTTCTTCGCATTTTACCTAACCCTTAATACTTGACTTCAATAACTAATTTATTTCTATGAGTAAGTGATATTGCACCACTTCAATAAAAATCTAAAGTTTTTCTAAATTTTTTAATACTTAGTTTAATATCATTGATCGTCTTTAACATTAAATTAATTATTTAAAATTCATCAATAACTCAATTTCAATATTATTTTTAATACTAACTATTCTTTTTTTAATGGGAAAAATCTTGTATGTGCTTATTCGTAATAATTTAAATTATTTTATTCAGAACATAACCTGAATATTTTTTAATATTTATTGAAAGTACTCAAAGCATTGAATATCGATGTCTATATAAATGAATGATAAAAGAGCATTATTGGCAATACATAGTGTGACTTCAATATAAGTGGTAAAGTTTTAATTCTTTATTCTTTTGCTTTTAATTATTTTTAAATAATTAAAAGAAGTAATGCACTATTGTTAATTTGAGCTCCTCTCAAGTACTTATAAAACTAATGTTTTTTTTCTTAATGTTACTTACTGACATCTTTATCCCATAGTTAAATACTTGAGGATTTTTTTAAATTTATTTGATTCCTGATTCAATAAAACTAATTTTTTCAAATAGAAGAAATGTTTCTTTTTCCATTTACTTCATTACATTTGAGGAATATGAGTTACTCGAAATCAAAACTACAGAATCACGGATACACAATCATAAGCGTACATAAACTTATAATACAAAAATTCGTTTAGTAATACTGTTATTAAATTTTAATAATACTATCGTTTTCAGGAGTATCTAAGTTTAGTGGCTGGACAACACAATGGGCCCTGTAGATAGAAACTTAGAGCGAATGTCAGTGCGCTACCTTAATAACTTTAACTGGTGTGTTCAGGAGTAACAAAGGTTATTTGCTAAGCATCCCTAGGACCTCTGCCGGTAGATATGAGTCCACTACTTTAAATGCGTTAACTGGAATGTCTAGAAAAACTCAAGTTTAGTAACTTAGCAACATTAGGGGTCTACCGGAAACATATTTGTTAGCTGCCTCAGGGAGGTTGACTGGTACGTTCAGATGTCTTGAAGAGTAGTAGCTGGAAAACACAAAGGGCCCTGAGAGATATAAGTGCACTACCTTAAGAATGTTGACTAGTGTATTTAGGAATAACAAAGTTTAATTGTTTAGCATCCCAAGGATCGCTGCTGGTAGATAAAGTCCACTACCTCAGATACTATATACTACCGGGTACATATTCGTAAGCTTCCTTGGGTACGTTGACTGGCGCGTTCAGGGGTGTTAAAGTGTAGCAATTGGGTAACAAACAGAAAGGGCATACATATATGGGACGTTCTTTTACAAACCGAACAGATTTGGATAAACATTGACCGACACATTTTAGATTTAACTGAAACTTTTTTTACAGGTTCTATATCAAAAAAAAAAGATACGAGTAAGAGGATTTTTTTTTATTTTCGATATTTTTAAAAATAATCAAGATCAAAAATTTATGAATTTGATGATTTATCGATAGAAGCCTATTTTTCAAAAATTCATAACTTCAGTTCTATTTAAGCTAAGAAATTCATTTTTCTTTATTTTGAAGGTAAAAAGACAATTTTCAAGAAAAAAGTACTTGCCAAACAAATTATCAAAAAATTCAAATTGTTATTAACAATTTAAATGTTTCAATCGGTTTTTAACAGTGGCACCACCCATGAATCAACTTTTTACTATTTTTATCGTATTCTGCGTCAAATTTTCTATCAAAAACGCTTTTAAAACGATAGAGAAGTTATTTTAACTGTGAGAAAAAAATTAATTAATTTAGGGTGGTACGTCACATCGACACGTGGGTCACATTTTACGGCTCATGTTCTTGTTTTACACCGATTATCTCTTAGATACAAATAATTTTTTCATTTTTTCAATTAAAAAACATATTTTACTAGCCAAGAAGATGGAAAAAAAAAAAAAATACATAAATAAAAATAAATAAATGAATAACGACAAAATATTTTGAATCAAATAGTATAAAATTTTAATGTTAAATATTACTTTGAGTAATGAAAATATTATCTTATGTTCCTTAAATTTTCCACGCGTTTGGTAAATACTATTGGTAGCTTTGTCAGCACTGACAGGGATTCAATTTTAAGGAGAAGAGACAGTAGAAGGGAGAAGCAGTAGACTATTATTATGTGAATCAGCTGTGCAGTGACCGTTTTTCGCTTACGCATTCAGTGATCCACGTGCTTCTTAATAGCTTCTTTCTAATATTTCGAATTTTACTACTTTCAACAGTTTGCACCATCTTGTTCTTTCTCTTTTAGTGAAATTGGCCTTTCGTTGTTTGAGTACAGCAAAAAGTAAAGGCAAGTTGTGGATGAAAACATACAACAATGTCTAAAACAGTGTTAAAAAAATCATCATTTATAAACGTTCGTACTGATGTATGTTTTAATCCATTAAAAAAAATTAATCATCCAAAAAAAGTGTGTCAAATTTGTGAAAAGTACACGAAAGCCAGCTTCGAACCTTAAATTTGTCAATTCCTGCTGAGACACTGCAACAAAGAATTTGCGATTCGTGTCGTCTGCGTATCAAAAGTATCAAAGAAGAAAAAAATGATAATTTTGGAAATTATCAAGTCGAAATGGTATGTATCAGTGTGTTAATATTAAATGTAACTACATTATAATATTAAAAATTGTTACTAGAATCTAACTTTTATGTACAGCTTCAAACAGTGTAGTATTCCCGTAATTCTTTTAAGCCGTTAACTTCTTTAAGTCGATCAAATCAATTTCTTGGAAAATTATTATGTTTGAAATTAAATGTTAAAATTAAATTACTAAAATTCATTTTCTTGTGTTTCAATTTAATGAAAACGATTATGCTTCCGCTATTTTAAATAATATAAATAATAAGTTTTTATATTATTTATAGCAGGAAAACAAGGAAGCATTAAGTAGTGAAGAATCTGACAATAAAAGGGGAAGTGGATCTACCTCTGGGGCGACTGGAGAAAATACAGCGTTACTTAACGATCGTATTCAATACTTGAATAAAGGATTAACTGCCTGAGGATCCTCACAGATTAAAAAAAAAAAAATTGATGCAAAAAAGGTACTCCGAAGAAAAAATTTAAAAAATTGCAGAAGTAATTAAGAAAAAAGTGTTTAACGTGACAGACAATGGTTCAGATGATCTTGATGACGAGGTCGATGACATTACAAATTTAAGAACTTAACAAGAAAGTTTTAATACTTCGCAAGACCGAGTTCACAAAATAAAGATTTTAACCATTTTCAGACATTGGTCTTACAACAAAATATTGATTAGTTTTCCAACAGCAACTCGTCACATGATATCTGTTGCAAAAGCAATTGCAAAGAAAGGTATTTTAAGTGATCCAAACCCTAAATATCATCTATCTTTAGAAGCAGATGTTGTTAGTACTGTAGTCACGTTTTATCAGTCTGATGATTATACTCCACTGATGCCAGTCCTAAAAGATTACGTTTCTGTTAAAGTAGGTAAAACGCGAATTCATATGCAAAAAAAACTAATCTTAAATAATTTAAAAGAATTATATGATCATTTTAAAATCAAACACCCAACAATTAAATGTAGTTTTTCAAAGTTTGCTAGTTTCCATCCCAAACATTGTGTGTTAGCTGGAGCTTCTGGTACTCATTCTGTCAGTGTGTGTGCAATACATGAAAATGTAAAATTATTAATTTACGGAGAAAATTTAAAATCAGTCAATTCACCGCAACCTATAAAAAATTACCATTCAAATAAAACGTCCAATGACAGTTGGTAAATAATTAAAAACAACGTCCAATGGTGGTACTGTCAAATTTTGAATTTATTAAGAAACAAAACGACGTTTCGGCCGTTTGGACAACGTCCCGGCCCTCATCAGGTACAAAAATCTCTGACTCTTACGAAAGGGATGTAAAATCGTAATGTAATCCACATTACGATTTTACATCCCTTTCGTAAGAGTCAGAGATTTTTGTACCTGATGAGGGCCGGGACGTTGTCCAAACGGCCGAAACGTCGTTTTGTTTCTTAATAAATTCAAAATTTGACAGTACCACCATTGGACGTTGTTTTTAATTAAAAAATTACCATGATTGTTTAGATCGCATGATATGTCCTAGTATTGAAAAGATAAAATTTTTTCTATCCGTGCCTCAGGAGGTTCAGGAAAAACGTTTTCATTTAAAATGTTTATTTATTATTTCATTTTTCGTAGAAAAAAATTTTGTCTACGGCATGGATTGGTATAACATTAACATTACCAGCAAAACGTATAAACAGTCGTTAAACATTTTATTTACTATAAGATTTAATTATTATTGGGAGACGAGGTTTCTAAAATCCTAAAAAAATCTTTAAAAATAGTTAAAAGAGCATTAGGTGATTTATGTAATACTCACATCTATTTTAGTAATTAATAAATTATTTTAGTGGGAGATTTCGTACAGAATCTTCCACTTTAAATTAGCAGTCATAAAAGCAAGATTGTACAAAAAAGTATTGAATCATTATATCCATAAACATTGTTTCGTATTCTCAAACTTAATATTATTATTTATTTAACTGACATAACCTTTTTTAATTCATCATCATTACCTTTTATTTTATACAGAAAACAGTTTTCCGTATTCCTAGCTATTCTTAGGTTGATAAAAAACTTTAGTTTTTATACATTATCAAAAATATTAAATTGTACGTAACACTATTGCACAATTCATTCAAACAATAAATGAATGTATGAAATCAATGAAATTATGATTCGAAAGTTGTTTTCCTACATGACACGATAAATTTAAGTATTTATTTTATCATGCTTTTTAAAAAAAAAAATATAATTACACTGTATTATTTTATGTGAATATTATTCTTACGTTTACTATTTTGTTTTATCAAATATCTTCGTTTAAAAAACAGTTTTTCTTAAATAACTTATTTATTTTAAAAAACTAAATTTGTAACACTAAAACATCCGATTGATACATAAAAATATATGTTTTAAAATACTATTAACATCAAGTTTTACAATAATATAGAGTTTTTGTTACATCAAAAATTGAAGCATTGCTAAGACTATGCTATTGATTAATTATAATCTTTTACATAGGCTTGAAGATAAAAGGCAAAAAGTTTTACCTTAAGTCTGATATTCTATTTCAAAATAAGAATTGTGTGATTCAACATAACTACTATATTAATAGTCCTTGGTTATGAGTCACGTAATTTCATACTTTAAAAAGTACTTACTAATTTTGAATTACATTACTGGAGCTAAATCTTTTTAAGTGTGAAGAACAATTGACGAAATACCTTATAGTACATAAAAAAGATGCTGTTAATGCCGTAGGTTAAGGGAAATACGATTTCCAAAATTAGAATATTTTTGAAGGAGCATGTAACGTTATACTGCCATGCCAATTGAGAAATTTTTTGCGTGGTTTTTAATGACTGAATATCATTAAGGTAAGACTTTATGAAAAACATTTGAATAGATTTTATTAAAGATTGAAAAAAAAAAAAAAAACAAGTAATTCTCTATAACAGCTTTATTTAATTTTCTAATTTAAAGAAAATGAAAAATAGTAACAAAAAAGCTTTTGATTGAGAAAACATTTTTTAAATCATTTTAAGATATTGAAAGAGGAAAATTTGACTCATTGCTAGTGCTAAATAAATAGAAAACAACTGATTCTTATTCCAATGTTTTTGGCAAAGATATTTTCTTTAAAATAAGTAACATTATACTTACTTCTCATAAAAAATCCACTGACTTTTTAAATAACCAAGTTTTTAATCATGTAAAAAAAGAAATAAAAACATATTATAGCATAGATGATGCTGCCTACAAAGGTGATAACAAATCTGATAGAAGTACTAATATTTATATCCAATTTGATTTTAAAACAATATTAATAAAGGTTTATCTCCGCTAAAACCTTATTGAAAAGTTAAAACAATCATTATGTAAATAAAAAATAGTGCAATTAATATACTTATTTAGAATTAAAGATGAAACAAACCAGTGTGCCACAGCACTTTCTTAATAGTGATGTGGAAATGTGTTAAGAAACTATTTAGATAAAATAATTTCTAAGGAAGCGGTAAAAAATGTCTGAAGAGGACTAGAACAAATATTGGAGCGTTGCTCACACAATATGTTAAGAAATTATGAAGAGGCTGAGGTCGTTTCCTTGAAAAAAGTAGGAAAAGCTGAGAAGGGGGTTTGAAAAAGTTGTTTATTTAAAAATGACATGGTAACTCACATACTTTTACCTCGTTTACAGATGCAGCTGAAGAGTGGCTGGAGGTAGTTCTTTTAAATGGTGAGGGATACTTTTTAGCTTATTGGTTATAACAGTGAGGTGGGCTAAGGGGAGTAAAGGGGTGTGGATCAGGGCTAGACACAAATTCAACCCCATAGAAACAAGGTAAAAATTGCTAGAATTTTACTTTATTAAAAGGAGGGCTGAGGTAAGATGGCGAAGGCTGAGGTAGGCTCTTTCAAATCAAGCAAAGAGATAAAACGGTGGGGGTGGAGGAAGGATAAGGGGTGGAGCTTAACAGAAATTGAATCCTATAAAAATAAGGTAAAAACCAATAGAATTTTACCTTTCTTAGAGGGGGGAGAAGGGATGCTGAGGGGGGTCGAAGGGAGGGTGGAGGTTGGGTAGTTGTTTATAATGACGTTTCAAAAACACTATACAAAATAGAAAGATATATCTGTGACGCCCCCATACAATAATCCTGGCCACGCCACTGCACCCCACCAGCCAATCACAAAAAATTACCAAAAATGCTGCTTAATTCTATGAGTCTAAATGAAAATGAAAATTGAAATTAAAGCCCATCTCATCCCATAACACCTCACACTGGTCCCTGCTACCCCTTAACCACTTTGGTATGCCCTGCAGCCACCCTTTAGAGATGTGTGCCAAAATGTCAATAAAGACAATGGTATGTCCTATAGAAGGCAAACGTGTTAAAAAGCCCGTGAGACTTGGACCTGATTAGTGTTTTGAAAGAATTGAAAAAGATCCATCACATACATACTAGTGGACACCTTCACCCCATAGCGTGCTTCACGCGCCAACCCCCTAGCATGCGTTGTAATCTTTTACATGGGCTTTGACGTAGAGGGCAAGAGGTCTTGAATAATACAAAATTTTTTTTAATTGGAAAGCATGAGTTGTATAAGTAATTATAATAATAATAATAACAAAGATATAATAAATACCTTTCACGTTACGTTTGGTTGTTATAAAAAAATCAGCTGCAGTTGCTCTGCGGTAAACAATAAAGAACGGCTTATAATAAAGTAAATAGGATATAATATGTTACTTAATAGAAAAAAGAATCTAGCATAGTTCTTACAATATATTTTTACAACATGCATTTTTGCTTATCAGTTTTATTTTTTCTTATTTTTTTTTATAATTTACATAAGTATTTCGGTGTATTTAATAGTACACATTGACATTTAATCTTCCTTTAAAAATAATTTAATCTTTATTCTAAACAAATAAGAAAATCGAGTATTGAACATAACTATAATTGTTAACAATTATTTATATGCTGTGGAAGTTTCTTTCTAACTCTTTTATTAACTCTACTGCTTTTTTAACGCTTTTTTATGCATCTTTTCTTGTAAATTTTTTTTCACAGTATTTACAAATTTTATTATGCTCTGAGTTATGTATATGTAAAGTAAGCCGTAAATGTATTTCTTTTCTTAATTTTCAGTCATATATAAGCCAACGTACAATTTTACCGTACGTATGTGGCGTCTATAATGTTTTTTAACAGCTATATTGCATATACCACATTCAAAATATTTATTGTAATTTTTTTTTGAGTGAATTTTTTATTTTTCCGTCATTACAAAAACACATGGGCAACAATTACGATTTAGTAAGCTTATCGATCTGAAATTAAAAAATAAATAGCTGAAATTTCGTATTTTTCTCTTTTTTTTAAAGGTGATATAATAAAAAATAGTTCAAATTCTAAGAAAACATTTTTACTCATGAATTTTATTACAGATAGTGCACGTGTATTGTTACTGAAACTATTTTTAGTGTATATGTTTAGTACGGGCTTATTTATTATCCATCCTTTTTATTTATTCTACGCTTACAACGAAAGTGCATTGAAACATAAGAAGAATCATGTGGGGGGGAAGTGGGAGTGGTGAGAGGAAAAGAGAAAACATTATGGGTGGAAGTGGGGGTCTCAACCCAATATGTATTGGATTTAAATAACCTAAAAATAAGACGATTTTTACCCTAATTTGTGGAAGGTCAGTGGGGGGTAGTGGAAAATCTTTTGGAGGGGGGTGGGGATACAGATGGAGTGGAAGGGGGGTATGTGGAATGATCTGATCCACACATTTAACTGTATAATATAAGAAGATATATATGTTTAGTGAAAGTGACTTCTGCAGACAGAACGTGCTATTAAGACGTATGTTAATAACATGGTAAAATTATGCGGACGTCTGCATAACTCCTAAATTGTCTGCATAATCACCCCCACATGCATATAACTGTCCGCATAATTCACGTTTAATAAACACACACAGACACACACACACACACAAACACACACGTGCACGTGCGTGCGCACACAGAAGCCAATAAATTTAATCTTTAATGTAATTTTGAAGCTATAAAATCAATCAGTTATAATTCACAAATTGCTCATATAGTTTTAAAGCTAGTACTATCATGTTATATTAATTTCGAAAATTTTACGCTTGGTTTTAAATTTTGGAAAATGTACTTCGTAATAAAATTGAGAAAAAATGTAAAGGTCATTTAAGTGAAGATTTTATCAACAATAAACATAATTGTGCTCTTCAATACGTAAATTAAACTTTTGATTTGAAGGATGAATTCATTCCTGTAAACATTGAATTGGAGAAAAATAATAATTTTAAACTGGAAAAAACCAGACCTAGTAAAATTTTCAAATCAATAGGTAGAGAAAAAAAATACAATTATCTTAACTTATGGTCCTGGTAGCTTAGGAAAATCATTTCTATACAAAACCTAAATATGTTTATTAATTTCTCTTATCAATAAATTTTATCGATATCACAGACTCGTGTCACCTCCATATTACTTCCTAAAGCAATGATTAGTCACAAAACTCTTTGTTTATCATTAGATTTTAATGATGTGGATAGTTCATTTTTCAAATGAAAGTCGGAAAAAAATTAAAAGAAGTAGATTTAACAATATGAGATATAGCTTCAATAATCCCTCAAAAAGCATTGGACATGTCAACAGAACTTAGCGTGATTTATTTAATACAGACACACATTTTGAATACAAATTAACTATTTTAGGTGAAGATTTCCGTCAAATTCTGCCAGTTTTTAAAAAGATTCATAGAAGTATGATTGTATCCACAAGTATTGAAACATCGTATGTCTGGTCATGTTTGTATAAAATGATATAAGGTCATAATATTGGCTGTACTGACCCAAAATTTTCTTACTTATTGTTAAAAGTGGGAGAAGGAAAAATAAAATCATTTAAGAATGCACAACAATTTTGTTTTAAAATAAAAGTTGTTTAAGACATAATGTCATTCTCACTTCTCGTAATAAAAATCCCTTATTTTTATACAACAAAATCCTAAATTATATACCAGGATGAATGAAAACATACTATAGCATAGATTATGTAAATTTTAAAGAAGTTAACAAGTCTAACGACGATATTTATATAAACTTCAGTAGAATCATCCTTTTTCCATAATATGATTAATATACTTATTAAAAATTAAATAAAAAGAAATGAGCATGACTTACGAAATAAAGGTGTTGTAGGAAATTTGCCAAATATTAAATTTATATGAATTGTACAGCATCATTTTATTTGAGATAACGGAGAAACGTAACAAGTTTTTTATGAAAGTTTTAACCTATTGTGTAGAACGTTGGAAAGTTTTTAAATATTAAGACCAAATTATAATAAGGATAAATATCGTCTGATTATGAACGGAGTTGGTGGGGGGCCTACGGATGAGCTTTTTAAAAATTGTTTTAGGCATTGGAGAGCCTGTGCATTCTTGAAAAATTGTGGTTGTTGATGACAGCCTCCAGTAATTTCTAAAAATCGTGGAGGTCAGTGGGAAATTGCTTCTGTTTTGTTACCAAGACATATGACTAATCACAGAATTTTCGGACTATATTAAAATTTAAACATCATTTTAACAGCCTTTTTAGAACGTGAATCAGACAAAAAAAATCAGGTGAAGTAGATGTTAAAATATGGTATATAGTGTCAATAATTTAAAAAAAAGGTTTAGAAATAGTAGATAAAACGTTAAAAGATTTGTATGATTATAATTTACCTTTAGGAGAAAAAACAATAATATTAAGCCGTGATTTTAGCAAAATTTTAGCGGTTTTAAGAAACAGCTCAAATTCAGCAATATAGAAGAAGAACAAAATCCTCTTTCTCATGAAAACACTTTAATATTTTTAATTTAAAAAAAAATCAAAGATTACTAAATGAAACGTTTTCTTCGTTCTCATAAGATAAAAGAGTAGATAGAATTGGTTCGTTTACAATACCATACAAATGAAAACCGAAAGACATTTACAGGAAAACTTTTGTTTAAAAAATATTATTTTATAAGCCGAGTTATTCTCACATTATATAACTAATACACTCAATTGCTAAGCAATACAATATTGAAAAGTATAAAAGAAATTGCTACATTCTAATACACAATTGATTATGCAACAGCAAAAGGAACAGATAAACCTGACAAAAATATAAATTTTAATTTTTAAGTTAAAGTTCTAAATGCTATTGATAAAGGCTTTCCATCTAATGAGACAAATTGAAAATAAATTTAGAAGTAATGTTAATAAAAAATTTAAGCGTAATAAAAGAATTATGTAACGGAACTCATTTACGCACAACAAAATATTAAGGCTCATATCATTATGGGAGAAAACAAAGAAAAAATAGCTATTATACCTAGAATTCCTTTAAATACTGAGAGTAATTTTTGTTTACCGTTTATTTTACATAGAAAACAATTTCTATTGATTTTGTCTTTTATATGACAATACATAAATCACAGAGCCAAATTTCCATTCCGTAGAATTATATTTTGAGAAATCTTTATTTTTCCCATGGCCAATTACATGTAACTTTATTTCGATGCACACGTCCAAAAAATATGTTTGTTCAAAACAATTCTTAAAATAGATCAATACTCAACAATATCATCTGGCAGAAAGTTTTTTTAATCTAACCATATTCGTGATGAATTTTGATTTCATTGTCATGTCTTCGTATCAAACATCAACTAATTGAAAAAAGTATTATTCACACAAAATTATCTGTTATAAGACATCCTATAGCTTTTAAATATTTAATGCTATTGTATTTTTGGTAATCAAAATTTGAAATGTAATTATTGCATCATAAGATTTAAAGATCACTATTAAGTAACCAAACATATAAAAATTTATACAACAGAAAGTTGTACATGTAACCATTGAGGAAAAATAATCCAATACAAGGAAAATCAAAATAAACACTTGAACTAGCACAAATTTAGAAGAATCCATTTATGTGACACCTACACAAAACTTTAATAGAGAGTTAATCACTTAAAAAGGCACTGCTAAATGCATAAAAAAATCATTAACAAAAATATTTTTTAACGATGTGGAAGAGGATTTTTATGGAAAGATGCTCAACAAAGACAATAAAACTAACACAAAATATAGTGTGTTATCTTAAATTTAAATAAAACTCTTCTGAATTATCAACATACACGTATCACTTCAAAATTCATTGACTTATATACTGTTTTATTTTTAAATGAATTTGTTAGAAAGGATATTTAATACTGTTATTTTTTAATATTATTCTAATATGAAAAAACTTGATAGCGTGGTTTAAAAATTTTGTTGTCTCACATATGTGTGTAATGTATAAGGTAGATAATGGGTAGTAAAAGAGTTGTTAGGGAAAAACGCTGGGGCAGCGTGAGGAAAGGTATGGCAGCGTAAGGAAGTTTCTATTTAGGTCAAAAATGAACGTCAATCATGGGGAAGGTAAGGGATGGGTGGGAAAGCAAATATTAGAGTATTGTAAAATTGACTATGAAATTGATACATATATGTGTGTGTGTGCGTGTGTGTGTGTGTGCGGGGGGGATATCCTAGAAAAATGTCCTGTAGCACCGCTTTATCTTCTATCAAACAGTATTATATGTTAGTAAATATCGTTTTAGGACATTCATCACACATAGGTTTTGATAAATTTTATTGAAACATCCAAATTATATTTATTGTAGCATAAAAAGTACTAATAAAAATTGCAGATTAACTAATTGTATGGTTTTTTATACGTTTCACATAGAAAAATCTGAATTTGACTCGTGACCTAAAGGAATAATCTCATAGAGTTGCATTTTTAAGAAAATAATCTGTAGAAGTTTACCAATTATAAAGTTATACTTCTATAGGTGCGTTACTTGTAAAGGTAAATCAACAATTTTAGATTGGTAACCTTGAAAAAATGTGTGATGAAAGTGGATTTTACAGGTTACTCCTTCTTCGTCCCACCCCCTGTAACGTACATTCAGTTTCCTCTACAATACGTAACGCCACCACATCGACCACACCCCACATTTAAAATTTTATGAATTTTCCTTTTTTTTTCTTTTTTTTTTATTGATTCTTAAAAAGAAAAAAAAAGTTTCCGAAGAGATTTAAACCTCTGACCTCCTGCATACTAGCTGAGGCTCAGTCTGCTGTGAACGGTCCCGATATAATGATTTTGATGATTGCATAATATCGTGTAGTTCAGAGCTTGTTTTTGATGTGAATATTCGTTAACTGTATATTTATTCAGTGGTTTTCATGATAAATCATAGTATTAGAAAATAATTTATTTGATAATTTAATTCATGATGTTAAAACTTTTGATCAAAAACTTAACATTAAGTATATTTGAGCAGAACAACTGTCACATGTATTATAAAATAACTATTAACTTATAAACTGTTAGTATAATAACCAATAAATAAGTGTTAGTACAAGTTTTTCATATTCCTCCAAAATTTTCAAAAGTTATAAAGAAATTTTTTTTACTGTACAACATACAAATAGACTTATATTAATTCTTTAACAGTTCTTTTATTCGTAACTAAAAAAATTTTTTGACGCAAAAATGTTCTTTACATAGTCACCAGAAAAACACTGCAAAGAATTAAGAGGAGCGCTAATGTTAGCAGCAACGCTGGCAATTGTTTCTCTCATGTGGATACACTCACATACATGCCTTCACGCAAACCTAATCACGTCTTTCTAGATTCATTCAAAAACCAATTTGTTGATGAATTTATTTAAATTTTAAAAAGACTTCATAAAGGGTATATTAGGTTTCTAATAACTAAAAAGATAATATTATAAATATTAGTGACGATGGAAATCACATTGCTGTGATTGTTAATATTAACAATAAATATAATAATGATGATTATAATGATGATAATAACAATGATGATAATAATAGGAATAATAATAAAAATGATAATGATGATGATGATGATGATGATGATGATGATGATGATGATGATGATGATGATGATGATGATGATGATGATGATGATGATGATGATGATGATGATAATGGTTTTGAGGATTATAATGATCATGATGATAATGTTAAGTACCGTCAAAAATAATAATAACTTAGCTGTAATTTTTTTAAGTAACATTTAAAATATCACTCAGTTTTTTAATAGAAATAAGACATGCTATCATCACTACATGGGTACACAGAAACAACTGAGGATGTACGGATTTATATCAGAGAATGGACTAAATTTTGACACAATGTTGTTTGTAAGCTTATCTTAAGCTCGTTTGCATAGATAAGAAAAATCGTTAGGCTGGTTAAGTTAATTCTACATGTATGACACAATGTTGCCATCTTCTTACTTTGTGTAACTTATTTAGTTTATTATTTAACAAGTTTAAGTTAGGCAACGCTCCTAACTTTGTATACTGCACGCGCTTAAAAAAGCGTTTTTTCGAAAATAGAAGTAATTTGAGTTAAGGTGTAAGAAAAGAAACCGTCATAGTTCTGTAGTTTCTGTAGTTGTATTACTTTGCCGAAATATAGTTGATTAGGGATACTTAGTTGAATACTTTTCACCTTATTATTGTACTCGAACAGGAATTTTTGATTTTATTTAAGTAACGATACAATAAGTTGGTTTTATCAGCTATGAGTATAAATGTACTTTTTATATGATGTACCATTATTTTGCTACTATGTTGGTAGCCCTGAAATTCAGTAAGTTTTACACAATTGAAACAGAATAAAATGTAACTTCTTTAATTCCTTAAAAATTGTGTAATAAATTATTTTAAAATCTGATGAAATTGTGACAACCAAGACTTAATCAAATACTATTGTCAGTTTCTCGGCTAGGGTTGCTGATTAGTTTTACTATAGAACAACAAAGCTTCTGTAGGTTTTACATACTATATGTCGTATGCTTTTATTGTTTATACATAAGACATTCGTTGTTGGCAGCGGCGCAGCATACGTAATGCAGATATTTTTATCTAAAAAAAAATACTTTTTTATGTTAATGATCATGGTTATTGTAGCATTTACTTACAGTAGGCGTGCGTTTAAGTTTTTGGTTGCATATAGTGTAGCTAAATACGTTCTTAAAGGTGTATGTTTTTTTGAAAAAATAGCTGGTTTTTTTTTAAACATAACTTTTTTTTAAGTTTAAAAATTTCTGACAGCTATCTCTAAATATATGAAATAGATAGCACAACATTAACGTTGTTTATTTTAAGACTTTAACAGGTGATAAAATATTTACTTTAAGTAAGTATTATGTTTTAGTTAATGATGAGCAAGTATTGCAGTTGAATAAAGTCTTAAACATTTTCTTTGCTCAGATAAATTCTAGAAATTATTCATTTTTACGTAAGCATTAAGACAAATTACAGATTCTTAACTGTGTTTACGTTAATGCCTAAGCTATAACATTTATGTATGTTTATTAATGTTTATTTATAAGAACATGTGTTTTATCAACAGCAAAAAGTATAAGCTAAATATTAAAATTATAAAATATTATAAAATATTAAAAACGCTTGTTCGCACCTCGCACGTATTTAACTAGGGCAACCACAAGAAGTTCTTTGAGTCCTGCTTCGCAAGTCCCTCGAGTCTGGTGCCTGCTCTGGTGACATGTGCTACGAGATACAAAAACTACCATTTTTCACTCATTTGTTTGTGTTAAATTATTTTAACTTCTTACAAAAGACATAAAGACAACTGTTCTCAACAAAAAGGGTGCGACGTAAAAAACTTTCCCTTGATTTTGTTTTTTACGTACTTTTGTTTCGTTGAATTAAAAGTTTTGAGATGAAATTAAAGTTTTCATACCATGTATGTGAAATCGAAAAATGTCACCTAATGGGTGTTCTTGTATATTTAAGTCTGAGGTGCAAACAATACTTTTTATTCCATCACTCTGATGTTTTACTTTGTGCCCGTAGTCACACTTTGCATCCACTTATTACTGTGTATCCTAGGGTAGAAAATAACTTTGGCTCCAGAAAGTACCCCTCTGCCTTTGGGTACGAAATGATTAAAAGGGCAAAGACTTTGTATCTATCATAAGAAATAGTATAATTACCACCAAAGAAAGAAAGTAAGGCATTTTCTCTCAGGTAGAAATTGACATCCTCGCCTTTGGCTTAGGTAGTAATGCCTTACTTTTTTTTCGAGGCCAGTATACGATTTTCTCTCTTTTTCGCCAAAAATATAACGTTTTTCCATGATTTCAGGGAAAAAATGCATCATAACCTCTCACCTCAAAGAGATGTTGCACTTTCCTTACTAAAAATATGTAATAAAGTTGTGTGTTTGGTGGGGGTTGGAGAAAAAGTAATTTTCTTCCATCGAAGCTGCTTTTTTTTAAGTGAAACTTCTTTAGGTGCGCCTTATATAATGAGTTAACCCATGAAACGAGCGAGCGAACGAGCCAACGCTGGCGTGTATACATCAATAGATATTATCTCCGTACCAGCCAGCACTGACTGCAGCTCAGAGAATCTGTTAGTTCGACTCTCTTTTTTTTTTCTCTCTCTCTCTCTCTCTGTCTCTCTCTCTCTCTCTCTCTCTCTCTCTGTCTCTCTCTCTCTCTGTCTCTCTCTCTCTCTCTCTGTCTCTCTCTCTCTCTCTCTGTCTCTCTCTCTCTCTCTCTCTCTCTCTATCCAAAGAAAGCAGTGACTTGTTCATGTTATGCTGGTTTTTTGTACAACAGTAAACAATTATTAATAGTGAATTAATAAAAACGTCTTCGAATTGTACTGCTCATTGTATTCGTATTTTTTATTCTAGTATATTACTGCGATTATTAGCGTTTTATATAAAGGCAACATTATGTATGCACTTTGTAAGCAAAACATTTTTGTATTTTTTATGTTTTGTATTAATATTTGAAAGCTTCTACCATACGGGTACATGTAACCTTTGGTATTAATAAATTCTGTTAAACTTAAACTCTCTCTCTCTCTCTCTCTCTCTCTCTCTCTCGCATGCATACAATGGCTCACCACGCCGTAATTACTCTATCTGTATATGTATGTAATATAGCCTCTGCCTGTAGCTACTGCTACATAGTGGGAATCGTAAGGTGGCTATAATAAGTGCTAAGCTGGCCCTCTGTTATAGCTAAGGTACTATCAGGTAAATAATGCTTGACATAAAACGTTGCTTGGTCTCTTTAAAGTCTTCAAAAAACGTAACAACTGTTTCTCTTTCTTATCTTTTTTTTATGCATACATATGTGCGTAAATAAACGTACATAAAATATTATTTCCTTATGACATGACAACCTAATCTTTGAAAATAAGAAAAATGCTACGTATTGAAAGCGAAGCTAAAATAGGCCGGAAGTTGACGGGTTTTCATAAGGGTAACTACATGATCGAGATTCACAAATAGAGATGAATTAAACTATGCAAAAACAGTACCTTAATTTTTATTCTCTTTGACAATATCTTAAAAAGAAAAATTAAAAAAAAAAAAGAGAAAAAAAAAACAATGGGTCACAGAACCCGTGGAAAAATTGAAGCTTCGAGAGGATTTTATTAAAGAAACTATTTCTTCTAATTATACAATTTTAAAGCAATTGTACATTGTTTTATTTAAAAATACAAAATTTGTTCATGTTCGTTTATTATTTTATATTTATAAAACTTATCATACCTACTTTTGCTATCTTGTTTTAGATACTTTTAAATTTTTGCGCCGTTTTTAGGAACGTCACGTTTACACATATTTCCGATCAGAAATTTCAACTAGGCTACCCACCTGAAAAATGGATGACAAAATTTCATGTCTAATTACTTCGAGAAGCCCATACGGTAGTCCATGTGGTTTCACATATGACTTTACATAAGAGATTTTGGATTAGTGATGCTGTATATAATGCCGTATGGAAAAACACATGAGATTACAAATTGAAAGAAGACAAAAAATTTGTCATCTAGAAATAACTCCAGAATACTCTAATCCACCATACTTATTTGCAGAAACAGCGTAACGTCCTTAATGCCTAGTTAATGTATTTTTCGGTAGGTAATTACATCACTGACACCTCGAATTAAATGAATAATCATAGCAGAGTGCTCACCTAATAAGTGATTTTTCAATGGATTTAAATCATTTTAATGTGTAAATATATAAAAACTATTATAATATAAGTAAGAACTTTGCACGATTACTCTTTAAATAGTTATTTATCAGTCCTGTAAAATTTGTTGATCAATCGTGTATTTTTTAATATTTGATGTTATAACACATGTTTCATAGGTCAGTTTAAATGTTCGAATTTTGAAGATCAGCAAATGTTTAACAAAACGTGCGTCTTATTTTCTTCATCATCATATATCGCTAATTAAAAAGTAACTAACGGTGGCTTGCGAGACTTTTTGTTTTTTGCGCGTTAAACTTCACTTTCCTTGGGGCTTTGGAACAGAACGAACGTGTCACGATATTAGCAATCTAACCTAGAGCTTTGGATCGTTATATTTTTTCCTTCGACATCTCATCGTCATCGACGAAAAAGTTTCTACCGTCTCCCAACGAGATCAAATGAGGGTGCTCACTACACTTCAACATCGTCTCCCCGCGAGACTCAAATTATTTCGTGGCGACGAAAATGCGGTCCTGCCTGGCCAGCAGACCCGAGAAAGCCGAGCGCCAGCTCGCATAACCAGACTCTCCCCCTTGGGAAGCTTTCGAAGCTCACGACTTTAAGGTACATTTTCACCTCATGCAACATACACATATTCACATACATACTCACAAGAACGATCGCTGTATCGTTTATTATTAAGGACTGTATCACATTCTTGTATATTAACACGAACAATAAAACAGGTTTTTTACCGGAAGGTTTTTTCCTGTAATGATTATCTTTTATTTACATCACTTCTAATAATTCATAAAATAACCAATAAACAATAATAATATTGAGAGCGACGCTTACCCCTAAGGTCTTACTCTCATTGCGACATAAAAATTGAAATTTAAATAGTCGCCCACGCTACATTTTTTGGTGCCTCCTGTGAGGTATGAGCCACAACACGAGCTGAGGATATCGGTGTTCCGGTCACACTTCGTCGCGCACTGCTGCGGCTCAAGAACATCATCACCTATTAGTCTCGCGGACTCGAGATATCCTGCGATCAACACCGTAATATTAACTCGCCAACGCCACGCACCACGCCACTCCTTTCCTCCAGCGGTGGATCGCCTCGCTATCCTACAGCACAGCTTCCAACTACGACCTTGATACAAGAAATAAGTCCTTTATCCCTATAAGCATATCCTTTCTCGCATTGCCATTTTTTCCTGTACTCTTGTGTCCGTCTGAAAATTTTGTTCGGTATCCTAACCTTGTGCCCTTACCAGTCGTTTGTACATTACGCCACTCGCGTCATTAGTATTTTTAATAATATAACCTAGCGTTCAATAACTTTTGTTCGCGAAGATGGCTCAAGCAAAGCGCGTCGCGCTTATTTTGCAAAAAGGGGCTTCATTCAACAATCAGCTGCTAGAGACCAAACCGCGCTTGATAACGAATTGGTTTCCGCGAATGATGCTGCTCTACGTCTAGAGCTTTTAACAGATGCGTTGAGAAAATACAAAGACTATCATGATGAATTGGCATCATTGGAGCCAGATCACGATCGTCTTGGTGAGTTGGCGGGCTGGCGAGAAGAGTTTTTCCAGGTCGCCAGTCGGCTTCAGGCACTGCGGCCTCCTCCTCTGGTTAATCCTTTCTTTGAAGCGCTAGCTAATTCAACCTTTGCCGAAAAGCCTAAGCTTCCAAAGCTTCCGGTAACTGAAATACCTTTATTCAACGAAAATGTCGATGGCTGGCTTTCTTTTAAAAATGCTTTCAAATCAATTATAAGTTCTTGCACAGATATTGACGATGTTACAAAATTGACTTATTTAAAAAGCGCAATGCGTAATGAAGCTCTCACTCAAATTGGTCCTTTATCCTTGTCAGCAGAAAATTACCCAAAGGCTTGGAAGCTTCTTTCCGACTCTTACGAGAGAAAGCGCGTACTGGTTTCCAAGCATCTGGATGCCCTGATCGACCCAACGCATTTACAAAAGGGTACTTCTGCCGGTCTATCGGCTCTAGCAGACACAGTAGAGCAGCATCTCACCGCTTTGGACGCATTAAAAATTGATGGGAGGACGCGTCAGCTTATTCAAGTAATTGAAAGGGCTCTCCCTGCTTCTACTCGCAATAGATGGAAGGAATCTTCGACCCTCGATGAGCTTCCAGATTTAAAAAAGTTACTTGGGTATATTCGTGAATCAGCTTTCCGGATTAGCGTTATAGAATCCACATCTAAAAATTCTGATCATGGGCAAAAGCGCGTGTTCGAGCAAACAAATTTTTATACGAGAAAATTTCAACGCAAAGAAGTGGACGCTCGCGCTTTAACTACAAGCTTAAAAAGTTCTTGCGTTCGTTGCGGTTCCGAACATCTTCTTTTTAGATGCCCCTCGTTCAACAAACTCAATGTTAATCAACGATGGTCCCTCGTAAAAGAAAAAAGATTGTGCTTTAATTGTCTGCGTTCTCATGCAGGAGCTTGCTCCTCTAGCTCTTGTAAAAATGTAACAAAAAACATCATACATCATTGCACAATGATTTTCAAACTAACGCGATGTCGAACGCAGCTACTACCTCGATCGCTCCCTCTAATGATAAACTTACCCCAAAGCGTAATGATTGACTAGCAGAGGAAGTGTTGAATACCGATGCGAGTGATGCGCGATCTCAGCTCATGACTACTGCTGTGGTGTTCGTTTTAAATGCACAAAGCAATTTTATTCGAGCTCGCGCGCTACTTGACACTTGTGCGACCGTAAATTTAATATCAACTAAATTAGCCAACTCTTTAAGTCTACCTTTAGAAAACTGTTTTGCAACGATAGGAGCGATAAATGAATTAAATACAGAGTGTCGTCAATGCGTAAAAATCAAAATTAAATCCGTTTATAATAATTTTTCTAAAAATCTTACATGTTTAATTATTCCGCAAATTGCTGGATTGGTGCCATCAGAAAAATTTCCTCGTGATTTAGTCAAGCTACCGAGTGGTATGCAACTTGCGGATCCACAATTTCACATGCCGCATTGTGTTGATTTATTAATCGGCTCGGGCATTACTCTATCTTTGTTTTCTATCGGACAAATAAAGCTTACTCCTAATCCGTGTGATATTTATGCGCAGAAGTCGTTGCTAGGTTGGATTATCGCAGGAGGATTACATAACAAGTGTATTAAACAACTCTCAACTTGTAATTATACTGTTTTAAAGACCGATTATGTACAGAAAGAACAGCTTAAAGATCTATCCCGAATTATGAATAGATTCTGGGAGGTAGAAGATGTTCCTCGCAAAAAAGATGTGAAGAAATCTGAGGAGTCTTTAATCAAAGCTCATTATATTCAAAATACGACTCGAGAAGCTCATGGGCGGTACGTAGTTCGTTTGCCTTTTCGCGCGGGGGTGGAAGATTTAGGCGAATCAAAAACTACGGCTTTAAGGCAATTTTATTTACTCGAACGACGATTGAATTGAAATCCCGAACTTAAGACTGAATATTTTCAAGTAATGCAAAATTACATTGACCAGGGGCATATGTCGGTTGTTAAAAACGAAAGTGAGGTCAGTTATTTTATGCCGCAGCATCCGGTGTTTAAACCATCTAGCACAACTACCAAAGTACGAGCCGTATTTAACGCTTTAAGTAAAACTGATAAGGGGGTTTCACTAAACGACGTGCTTATGGTAGGTCCGACAATTCAGGAAAAACTTTTTCATCATCTACTTAGATTTATTACAGCTGACATCACGCAAATGTATCGACAGATATTAGTAGACTCTCGCGATCGAAAATACCAATGTATATTTTGGTACAACAAGGACGGGCAGATTAAACCCTTTGAAATGAACACCGTAACTTTCGGTAACACCTCCGCGGCTTTTTTATCTATTAGTACAGTACAGAAATTATCAGACGATGAAGGCGCGAAATTTCTTTTGGCTCAATCAATTTTAAAGCATCATTTTTACGTTGACGATCTCATAACTGGTACAAATTCTTTCGAAGAAATACGCATGATACGTGAGCAAGTCACCGGTTTACTGGCTCTTGCTGGTTTTGATATCAGAAAATGGATTTCTAACGAAACTAATGCGTTTAATAGCGAGGACGAAAAAGTTTTTCACGAGGATCAAAATCAAAATTCTACTTCGGACACAAAAACTCTTGGAATTTCTTGGAGCTCAAAATACGATGTGTTTATATTTTCAGTAAAACCGGTAAATTCTCTTTAAAATATTACAAAGCGATTTATTCTTTTAGAAATCGCTAAAATTTTCGACCCGTTAGGATTATTAGGCCCAGTAGTGTTTGGAGCAAAAGTTATTATGCAAAAATGTTGGCGCACGCAGATTGGTTGGGACGAATCGGTTTCCCACGAATTGCATACGTCATGGACTACTTTCGCTAATCAAATCGGGCTAATACAAAATTTTAGAGCCGAGCGAAAAATAGTTATCGATAAGTATGACCGCGTAGATATCATCGGTTTCTGCGACGCTAGCAAATTAGGTTACGGCGTTTGTATATACGCCAGATTCGTAGATACGTTCGGTAAAGTCTTAGTTCGATTGGCATGCGCCAAATCACGCGTAGCACCTATTAAAGGTTCCTTTACCATCCCGCGTTTGAAACTCTGCGTCGCGGTACTCCTTGCAAGACTCTACAGAGAGAGCTGTGAAGCGTTTGAGTTTCCTATTCAAAGCGTCATTTTCTGGTGCGATTCTACCATCATTCTTCACAAGCTTAGAAAATCGCCTCGTGATCTTGATGTTTTTGATGCTAATCGAATTGGGTAATTTCAAACACTTTTTGGTGGAGTAGAGTGGTGGCACGTGCGATTGGCTGAAAATTCTTTCGATGCTCTGTCTCGTGGTCAAACACCTTCAGAAGTTTTGCGCAATTCGACCTGACTTTTTGGTCAGAAATGGCTTGTTCAACACGAATCATTTTGGCCCGAGAGCGTTATTATTGCATCGCCTATTTCTTCTACCCGTAGCATCTGTTTAACGACCATGACCCGCTGCGATTTGTTTTTAAGATTTTCCAACTTTTATCGTTTAACCAGATTCGTGGCACGATGTCTGCGTTTTAAAAATTTAAATCGTAAGTTTCGCGGTAAAACGCGATCGATGTGGAAGAAAAGCTGGGGGCAGAAAAAATAATTTTACGACTCATACAATCAGAGCGGTTTTTAACGAAGATAAATTTACTTAAAGAAGGGAAAGAAGCACGTTTAAAGTATTTCAATCCTTTTATTAACCCAGACGGTCTTTTACGTGTAGGTGGACGGTTGCGGAACTCCTCCGTCTCAGACGATCACAAATATCCGATACTCTTACCGTCGAAACATCAAATAGTCGATCTGATCATTCAAAAAATACAAGCGTCAAACGGACATTTAGGTATCCAATCTACGTTGAGTTTTCTCAGCCACATATATTGGATCTTGGACGGAAAAAATCAGGTGCGCAGAATAGTGCAGCGTTGCGTTACTTGTCTCCGTCATAAACCTAAATTAATTCAGGCCAAGATGGGCGATTTGCCTGAGTCTTGAGTCAACGCGGCACCGGCGTTCAGCAAAGTCGGCACTGATTTTTTCGGTCCAATCTTTATAAAAGAGAAAAAACATCGAAATCGCAGTAAAGTAAAGGCCTACGGTTGTGTATTTATTTGTATGAGCTCCAAAGCTGTACATATTGAAATCATTACCGATCTTACGACCGAAGGGTTTCTCGGCGGTTTAGACGTTTTATAGCTTGTCGAGGAATTCCTTCCCACGTCTTTTCCCACAACGGAACAAACTACGTCGGAGCAAACAACCAATTAAAAAGTCTCTATGACTTTTTGAAATCTGATGCTTTGAAACGTAATATTCATGACTACGCAGTTTAAAAAAACATTATCCGGCATTTTATTCCCCCTTTGTCCCCTCATTTCGGTGGGATTTGGGAATCGACGGTAAAACTTTTTAAACATCATTTAAATCGTGTCATTGGTAATAAATTACTAACGTATGAGGAATATAACACCTAAGCGGCCGAAATCGAAGGTATTTTGAATTCTGGGCCCATTTGTACACTATCTTCAGATCCCAACGATCCTTTAGCACTTACTCCTGCACATTTATTAATAGGGAGACCCGTTTCCCTATTGATTACTAATGATTTCGACGGCATTTCAGATAATCGTTTGTCCTCTTGGAATTTTATATCCAGAGCTAGAGAGGATTTTTGGAAAAGATGGCATATTGAATATTTGAGCGAGCTTCAGAAGAGACAAAAGTGGCAGGGAGAATAGGGAGAAATTAAGATGGACTCCGTCGTCCTTTTAATAGAAAAAAACATTCCTTGCGCTAATTGGAGGCTGGGCGTAGTCGTTGGGATTCACCCTGGAGAGGATGGCGTGGTGCGAGTGGCTTCAGTGAAAACGATTAACGGCACATACAAGAGAAATATTTCGCACCTTTGTTCTTTGCCAGAAGAAGGACGTAACGTTCCATAAAGAAATTGTTTTTAATTCTACTTCTTTTTCAAAATTCTCTATCATGAAAACATTTATTTATTAATGCAACATTGCGTAAATTTGTTATTCGCGTTTTTTTGCACTTTTAACATTCATATGCATTGTTCTTTCCTAAATTTGTAATTACTCAATGAATTATAATTAGAGTCTGAATTATTTCCAAGAAATCTTGTGCTCATGTTTGTTTAATTTTAAGCATACTTAAGAGACATTTACATCTATTCAAATCAATATTACACAACACTTTGCTCATCCTATTGTTTCGCAAACGCGGGGGAGTATGTTTCATAGGTCAGTATAAATGTTCGAATTTTGAAGATCGGCAAATGTTTAACAAAACGCGCGTCTTATTTTCTTCATCATCATATATCGCTAATTAAAAAGTAACTATCGGTGGCTTGCGAGACTTTTTGTCTTTTGCGCGTTAAACTTCACTTTTCTTAGGGCTTTGGAACAGAACGGACGTGTCACGATATTAGCAATTTAACCTAGTGCTTTGGATCGTTATATTTTTTCCTTCGACGTCTCATTGTCATCGACGAAAAAGTTTCTACCGTCTCCCAACGAGATTAAACGAGGGTGCTCACTACACTTCAACATCGTCTCCTCGCGAGACTCAAATTATTTCGTGGCGACGAAAATGCGGTCCTGCCAGGCCAGCAGACCCGAGAAAGCCGAGCGCCAGCTCGCATAACCAGACTTTCCCCTTTGGGAAGCTTTTGAAGCTCACGACTTTAAGGTACATTTTTACCTCATGCAACATACACATATTCACATACATACTCACAAGAACGATCGCTGTATCGTTTATTATTAATGACTGTATCACATTCTTGTATATTAACACGAACAATAAAACAGGTTTTTTACCGGAAAGTTTTTTTCTGTAATGAATATCTTTTATTTACATCACTACTAATAATTTATAAAATAACCAATAAACAATAACAATATTGAGAGCGACGCTTACCCCTAAGGTCTTACTCTCATTGCGACAAAAAAATTGAAATTTAAATAGTCGCCCACGCTACAACACACTATAAAAAAGTATAAGTGGATTTAGAATATTTTTAATATTACGATTCCTAATTTCTTAAAGATTTTGTTATTATTGTATGTAAATAGGCAACGTCTTTAATTAGCAATAAAATACATAATTTTGTCATGCTTTTAAAATTACTAAAGTCAATAAAAATAATCAAAGCATATTAAATGTAGATATTTAAAAAAAAAATCAAAGTTCTATCCATCCCTTACATAATTAAACATTAAATTTCTTTAATCGATAGGAGTTTCCTATAAGTTTTGAAAAGTTCTGAAATTTATATGGAAAATTATTTTGCAAACTATTTTTATACAAGTATATAGAATTACTACACATATATGTAGACAAACTAGGATGTCTATGTAGGGCCAAGCTCTCCCCCGCAACATCACGCCACCATCTAACGAAAGCAACGCATTTGCCATCGGGGTTTTTAAATATTTTACTGGATCATGTGTCATCTTAAAAATGTGTACTTTACATATTTTACTTTTGAGTTTCTTGTCCTACTTCAGTTTTAAATTTTTTCACCGTTCCGTGACGCCAAAAGAAAGAAAAAGAGAGAGAGCGTGCGAGGGCCTGCTATCAGCGTACTGCTAGTATATACACTACTTTTGCTGTCGAGAGATCATGCGGTGATGGGGGGGACGAACAGGAACGAAGGGGGTAAAAAAAAGTGTGACGCTTTTCCCTGTTTTCGTCAAGTAACGGCTCTATATAAGAAGCTTCGCTTCAAAAATTTCTTTCGTATATCATGTTTAAAAAATCAATGCGGACGATCACAAAATCATCTAAAAATTTTTGACACAACATACAAGAATAATTGTCAAGGGACCGAAATCTGTATTCTTGGTATTTGTTTTAATATTAGTAGAAACAAATAAAGTATAAATAAATTTTTTAAATGAATTATAAATAATTATATAAAAAAAATTGACAAAAAAATTATCACTTTATAATGAAATTCAGCTATGTCTATGGTTTTTCTTAATGTTAGTCAGATAAAATTAATTATTTTATCTTTGTGGTAGCGAAAATTTAGAAAAATTAAAAACTGTCTGGTACAGACATTCCAACAATAATTTATTGTACATCCATTTGGTGTCATATCAAATACACGAAAAGTGCATTACACACTTATAGGGAGCAAAAATAAAGTAAGTCTCAGATCTCACGTATATAATCGCTTGAGACGAAGCCAAGAGTAACAATTAACGTAAGATCTGAGACTTGTTTACTTAATTTCATATGATATGATTTTTCACTCATGCTGCACTGATCCAGAGAATTTTCGTCCCATGTATTGGAATAAAAGTACATCCTTTGAGCACAGTGTAGCGAAAATTTTTGTTTCATTCTGCATTGTATGGCCAAGAATTCGTACATGTATTCATACATGTACATTACAGCAAAGATCGAAGTACTTATAAAGTGCGAATCACGTATAATATTAGTAGTTTATTAATAGTATATTACGACACAAGACCCGAACGTTAGATTTTCTGGCATGCGTGACGAATGTTCGAGGTGAAACCAAGGATATCGCGCCACAGACTCAAGGATATCCAACGTTCTAGACGTGTGCTGTATACTATTTTTCTTGACTTTCCCGCAGCAGCACGCTCAATATTTAAAACGGTACGTAGTACTTGGCTTCTGCTGCTAAGCCAGTTACGGCTACGACTCGAATCATTATTTTTTTATGCTCGCTAGACTTTTGCTGAACCTAGGAAAAGCCAAGGTTTGGCTAGTCGGGGTAGGCATCAAAAACAATTAAAAAAGAACATTAATTAAATGAAATAAAGAACACCAAAAAATGTTTATCGTAGTTATATTTACTTTTATGGCAGTCACTTAAGAATCTCTTAGCTTTTGTTTTCAAAAAAAAATCAACGATACACAACAAAAATTAACGGGAAGAAAAATGTAAAATTACAAAAAAAAACAATGTTATTTACTTGCATGCGCAACAACAGCGGGTGCGTTCAGGCCACGGTCATACGGCGATGGAGATAGTTGAACGTCATTATGGAAAGCCTGAGCACCTTCTTACGGACAATTAAGCAACAATCAACCGAAAAAGTTACGATTTCTGGAGCGTGAGAATACTACAAAGGTTCGTACTTTCGAGGAGGGGAGCAAGAAAAGTATATATGTTTTACATGCTTGAGTACCTAATAATAAAAAAATTTTTACTAGTTTAATATCAGATTCTTTAAGACCTATTGAAATTAAGAGTACTTTAATTTTCTCAGTTTCTATTATACTGATTTTAGTAACATGCGAGTTACAAGTTTTACTGCTGCAGGTGTTTCCGAGACCCACGTATCATTTTTCCCTGCTTCTAGGAAATAAAGGGCCACGTTTCTCCTCGGTAAAAGAATCGCATTTTCTGCTCAAAAAGACATGTTTTGAAATTTTTCGTGTTTTTTCCCTTGGCTTTGGCTCAAGAGGTGATTTCTATCAAAAAATTACCGAAATACTTTTCTGTCAATAATAAAACAGCGTGTCAGGGAAACAAATGTAATCAAAAATACTGTACGAGCCGTTGCAGGCACCCCCAGTTACAGATAAAATCGAGTCAGTAAGTTTTAACAGATTATATCAAAAAGTGTGATGAGGATACCTCTTAGCTGGCTATAAAAAGCAGACGGTGGTTGTGGTCAGATCAGTAGAAAGTATACTATACGCTCATCTCGCAAGAGCTCATTGGGAGAGCGAGATAAGCGATCGGTTGACGAAATAGAGTCACTCGTGGGGGGGATGGCTTTTAAGCCAGGATCAGGTCAAATGGTCAATACTTCCCTAACTAAGGGTGAATACTATTCTTACACGAAAGGTTATGTAACACTTTTATCCCTGAAAGCATGGAAAAGAGTTGTATTGCACTATCTTCAAGGTATTTGCTACTTTACATTCAAACAGAAATGCTGCACTTTTCTCCATTGGTGTGAAATACACTATTTCTTGCTATGGACACTAAGTCTTTGCACCCTTGGATCTTTCTTGGCACCCTTAAATTACTTTGCACCCATAGAGTAAAGTAACTGCCCGTCCATTGGGCTTAAAGTAAATGGCAGGTGCAAAGTATCTCTACGGGTACCACTCGACGCTTTGAAGAAGAAATACTTCTGTCCAATTTTAGGCACAGATACATGAGCCCCCTCCCCTCCTTCAGGTGAGATTCCTTTGACCTTGCGCTCATGGTACAAAGACTTATATAATGTATTGTCTAATACCATAAGAGTGATAAGGATATAAATCTTGTGGATAAGCAACAGTGTGTTTCACTGATTTTAATTATCTGCTGGCAATATATATGTTCAACAGGTGTATAAAATTAAAGGAGATATTAGAGTTTGTCAAAGTGTCCATGGTGAGAAAATTAGTCGACTTATGTCGTTCTCCTGTTTAACAGTGGTAAATTCATTGAAATGATTGTAAAATAAGAAGCTTATTTTATTTAATTAAAATGTTTCTAAATACTCAAATTTATTGTAGGCAGTAATTTAGTGAAATATTTATCAAGAACGAGCATTTGCATGAGTGTACCCAAAATAATAAATTATATGCATAGAGTAGCTGAAAATCATGACTCTGCTGGCATAGATACAGTTTAACTATATGTAAGTGTTTACCGTGGGTAGTGTCAGTTATAGTTTTATAATGCGAACAAAATTTGTATACTTACTGAAAACTTGTGCGAACGACAATGGGCTGTCCAAAAAAACTTCTGACAGATTTGTCCATTAATGAATGACTTTTGATGAAATTAAGAGTCAGATCAGGCAGTGTACGTGAATCGTTGGCACACTGACCAGGCCTAGGATCTGGTACCTTAGAACTAGGGACTGGCAACCAGTTAGAATTCAAGGCACTCTGCTCTTTGAAGTTACCTTCAAATGTATCACTTATATCTTGAAGCGAAAAAGCGCACACTGCTGATCCACTTATACTGTTAACAGGTGTTGTAAAAGTGCCGTAGATAAGTTGAGCCCCGACACCACCGTAAGTGCCTGTTATTAGCTCTGTTGTTGATTCTGCAACAAGTTTTTATTTTTGATAATAGGAACAAAATTTTTTTACTTTTGTGTAAATATTATACATTGCAGTTAGAAAGCTCTTGTAATATAGATAATAAATTTTTTTTTTAATAACCAAAGTGGTTATGCTATTGCGTTTGTTTGCTATATCATCATTACTTTTTGGCCAGTCTAGAACAAAACTCTGTTCAAAGTCTCTATCAGATACGATAATAGCTAAAAAGGACTAACTATGTATAATGCTCGATTATATAGCAATAATACACGAGCTGAAACGTTGTGGTAATCTAATAAGCTTATCAGATAACATAGTCACTTTGGCCATTTTTTTTTTTTATTTCGTACAATCGACTAAAAATAATAAAAGACTGAGCGGCTCAGTCGGGAAAAGTTTATAATTGATCTTACAGAAAGTTACTGTATATGTCAAGGGCTATAATACACACCCTGTGTCTTAATTCGAGCTCTAAATATCAATTAAAATGCGAGTTATTGAATTTTCAAAAATGGCCAAAAACGACAGTTCCTTGCAATTTTCAAGAAAATGGCTTTACTGATTAGAGCTTAACGTTGCTAATTTTTTTTTTTTACTAGAATTGTGCAAATTTTTTGTATTCAACCTTTTTCATATGATTTTTAGTTTTTTTTTTTCTAGGCACAAAAAATCTGGTTTGGCCAGTTTTACCATTTTTTAGACCTTTGATGAACTTTTTAGATGTTTGAAAGTAGTACAATTTGTTATAAACACAAAAAACTAGCGATAAAAATTTTTTTTATGCTATCATTTATTTCCCGATCTAAATAGCTAACTCTATCGCATTATATCTGGCATTCGCATTTACTGAAAGCGGCTCATCTAGTATGGATAAAATCATTGAAATAAATTCAACGAGAAACCTTCACTATTCACGAAAGACGCTCGTAAATGATAAAGCTATAGAGTTAAAAGCTTTTCAAAAGTTGAACATGACAAAAATGTTACCATGCCATGTTTTATACCTAAGCATGTATCTTCATCAACCTTCAACAACATTATCTGAGTGCTAAAGCCCGCTCGAAAACTTCACTGTATTGGTAACAATAAAGGGTTCCGCTTCACATAGTTCTATACTCTTCAGATAGCAAGGAAATCAAGCATCGTAGCTAAATGAGTAAGATTAGCAACCAGGTAAGCGTCAGATACATTAGTTGGGTGAGGCATCTTGGAAAAAGGTATGATCTTTTCCAGAGTACTGGATTAGTGCATGTGGTAAATAGTTAACTAAATAGGTACATTAGGAGAGAAAATTCAAAAAGATAGTTATAACCAAAAATATAAAATGACAGACCATTGAAACTGTGCCCCTTAGTTTTTCCACTGCAGTACATAGTTGCTTGGCCAACTAAAATGCAGGTTGTTGATGCAAACGAAGAATCCGATCCAGTGAACCTATCTCAAGATTTTGTGCAGCTTTTGATCGCTGCAGAGAGGATAGACACAAAACATAGAAGTACTGCACAACATCATTGGCAGAAAGGGAATGAAACGGTAACTTACAAGTCTGCTCAAAAAGTCTATATCAACGCATGGTTTGACAGCATTATGTGGGAATTTCTTTTTTTTCTAAAGCTATTTCTAGGAATCGATCTTAGGCTATGCAGACATTTTTTTTAATTCTGCATGTATTCAGTGGTATTAAGTGAGCTGTATATCGTTACCAGTTCTTGTCATCATATAACATAAACGATCGCCTATCTTACACTATTTCTTTAGTAATTGATTAATTTAGCACAGAAGCGAACCACTCTTTCTCATAGATAAGTGAGCATTAAGCCTATTGTTACATCCCAAGTTGATCCGAATTATATTCTAACTAAAAACTATCCGTCCGTCAAAATTTAGATAAGAGGTATTGTGAATATAAAGCAAGCTCATATGACAAGAGGAGCTCGTACGTCGCTTACGTGTGCGCGTGTGTGTATTAGCTTTAAGGTGAATGCTTCGTAATATGCTGACATAGAATACGGCCAGCCTCGTTGTAAACATTCATATATGTATGAATGAATAGTTACTTGGTCATTAATTTTTCCATTCTGATAATGTATACTCATTTGAAATTTGTAATTCACGCATTACTTCATAACATTCAAAATTGATTGTTAAATCTTTACAAGGACTAACTTCGAAATTTGTAAACTTACTGTCACAATTGAACTTGTATTTGGCGTTCTTATATTACTGATGCGAGCTCTCATCATCACTGACCCAAAAACTCAATTGCACTTGTCAGAAAATGCGATTGGTACTGTTGTATTGTTATTTCGTAATATGTAAAATCATAAAATGTAACATCATCATGCAACTGTCAACGCAGTCTGCAAGAACATCGCTCATTGGTTGACCTAATTCAACCAACGGCCTCTTTTACTCGCTCTGATGCTATAAAAACGCACCATCAAGAAGGAAAATTGCTCTCTTTACGCCTGTCACCAGTCCTCTAAAGTTTTAGTCAGCTCTTAACTCTTGCGACTCGTGAGTACCTTATACACGTAAGGCATAACGTGTTGGCTGAGGCAACTCGAGTGCGTATCGAGAACATCAATGGTATCGAACTACGCTAAGGAGCGAGGGACAGCAAAGGAGACCTACTGAAAGTGATTCCGGCGATAGCAGAGAAAGCAGAAATCGCAACATCCTACTGGCCACAAACTCATTCGTGTAGTTTAAGGAAACACTGACGGTTACAGCACGAAGCATTAGGGAACTCTGAAGCAGCAGTAACAACAATCAGTGAAAGATGTAAGTTATTAATCACTAATAAAATTAACTCTGAACCTTGTTAAAGTGACTCGATTAAATTGTATTTAAAAAAACAAATTATTATTAAATTGCTTTAAAAAAGAAACAAATTAATTAAAATTACCCATATTATTCAAATAAAGATTATTATTCAAAACAAATAAAACAAATAAAGCTCATGAGCTGAATCCTAAGAGACCCGCGAATGATATTTAAATAAAATAGTTAAGACCATACTCTGAACAAGTTCGGTCATAACACTATTAATTACTATTTCGTGGAATTTCTAAGGGCAGATGACACCATCCTCATCCATACAAGTACTATTTAGCTATTTATCTATCCCTGCTGACAATTGGCGACATTCCTATTGATTTTTTTTGTAGAAAAGTGACAGAAATAGCAAGCTTTTTGAGAAATAACATTTCAAACCAAGGAGAAATGTAGTTAAATAGAGATAAACGTAGCCATTTGTGAAGAGGGCGTCTGACGATCGTGGGGATAAGACTTCCTCATCAAAATCTACCAAAACCACGCTCAGCCAGATATGGGTCGTATTATGATGGTGTGTTAACCCAAAGGGAACAAGTTACACAAAATTTTTAATAGTTGGATTATGTAAATGAGACGAGTAACACTCCTCTGAAAGCACGTTTAAGTTAAATTCCCCGTAATTATAACACTCGAGAATCCCATAGCAGTACTCTAAAGAGTGATGAAGAAGTCCATAAGCGCGTTACTTTTTGGGCACTGGACAACTGAGGCTAAAAAAATACAGTAGTCCTGTCATAACATAAGGTTTAGCATCAGGTACTCAGTTTCATTTATCCTTAAAACTTGTGGGGACTCGATTACACTATGAGAAATATCCTTATGTACGTAGCACGCTTCTTCATCACCTTGAATATACTCACGTCATCTTCCTACCGTAATCAGACCGGTATCGCTACGTACAAATTTCTAACTTTATATGCTAAGTAAAATGAAGAATTAATCAGAAGTGATCCAAGTCTCAGACATCGTCAGCACGTTGATATCAAAGTAATGGAGAAAGTATCGAATGTCATGCACATGCTCTTGTAAATAGTTTATATTTGATTGAACTATACGAAAAGGTAGGTACTCCCGAAGAACTGTGTGACTGAGAGCACGTGATACTCATTGTTACGAATTAAATCAGCCTTTATACTTTATCTCAGTGATTCTTGATTCTACTGCAGATACACCTCACAGTCTCAGTGCTTATCTAATACGTTTAAAGAAAGTCCTTACAGCTGCAGGACAAGCAATATTTTTTTCAGAAATTCCCGTGAGTCTATCTTATAACACACCAGTGCCCATGTAATATCTTTAGCTGGCAACAAGTCACAGGATCCCTCTGCTGATCTCAACCAAATGCTGGAGTACGACTGTAAGTTGCACATTCTCATTACGCAGCCAGCTTAACTCGTCCGAATTTTTGTTTTTCCTACTTTTAATACACTGCAGCCTACCATTGATTTTAGCTGAGATGTGAGGGCTCTTTGCTGCCAACTTCGTAAAGTTGTAATATATTGAGTTTTACAAGGTATTGCGACCTTGGATAGCCCTGAAAAGGACCAGTGAGCAAAATTTTTTTTTAAATAAACTTTTCAGCAAATGTGACTACCTGGATATCTGAATAGAAGTATTTTCTAGCTGTTGCTAGTTGTTTGCTGTTGTAGCACAAGACTGTTTGCGAGAAAAACAACAACATTCTGAAGTATTAGAGCTAGTTTTAGTGTTATTTTTCAGTAATGTCTGGTGTTATGCCAGAAACATTAGCATCCAAAGCTCTTTCCTTTGACCACGAAGCTTAGTCATTTTGTCAATCCAAGGCGGAGATTCGTTTAAGTAACTTGTCTGTTAAAGACTGTTCAATTTGCTCAAGTTTTTTCTTCCTTTATAGCTTTACTTTTGCATTCATCGTACTCATATCTCAAAAAGCATAAGTAATATCTGATTCAATGCAGGTTGTCAGTGGTCAAGATACCAAGCCTCACAGTAATAAACTCCACTAGTAAGGTTTGCCAGTAAATGACTGACTTAGATTAAAAGTTTTCTAGAACTGGTCAAAGAAACCTGAAGATATGACTGATTTTACGTTGGATTAAACATACACACACACATAAATACTAATAATGTCTCCATTAATCAGTGTAGTAAAAAAAATATAGCATCAAAATGTTTGTGACAATAAAAAAGGGCTCAAAAACAAAATAAAAATTAAATTTACTGAATATTACAAGAACTGACAACATTATTTATTACATTTTTTTACCATGATCAATATAGAAATGAGTAAACAAAATACAACTTATTTATGATTAGCTATTTAAATACTCTAATCACTCACTCTTGATATACTTAAAAATACTGAAGCAAATTGTGTTCAGTTTGAATTGCACCTTATTGTAGTATTAGTCAGTTTTCTTTCCGCATATCTGTTACCATAAAAAAAGATAAATTTAATTTTTTTCACTGGGAGAAAATGACATGGTCTTGTCTCATTAGAAATCATATGGGAATCGTTTCGAATCTCCATGTTAATATAATAAAACCATGTTTAAAATACATATAAGGATATCATTCATTCCTTTCCATGTGGAAAAACAAAGTTGTTTTTTTCATGCAAGCGTCAATTAGTTTTTTATGCAATACATCTCACAGTGCGGTACAACAGTAATATACCAGTTAACAAAGGTTTTAACCTACATTTTTTACTCACAAAATAAATAATGTACATTTTATGTTTTGAAACCTGCTAATTATAAAAAAAATAATAAAAAGATTTTACAAACACTAAGCCATTACAAAAATGGCGTTCTGTTATCAAATGCCTTTTTCTTGTAAATGGAGACACGTACTGAAAAACAATTTACACAAATTAGTCAGGCACCAAAAATTCTATAAGAAATGACTGTTTGTTCCAATTTGATAAGTGTACAATCTCAAAATAAACTGTTACTAACAAATACGTGCAAAATGGACTGCAACTAAGGAGAACAGCAGGCAGACAGTCCCACTCACACTACCTGCCTGTCCGCTCCATGCCTGCGTAAGCATAGTAGGAGAGTAGAGTAGGGTTAAGGAACAGATGGACAATAGAGGGATAGGAGTGAGAGAGACAGCAAAGTACATTTTCATTCGAGTATTATATTATCGGCTGCCCAGGCATTTTTTAATATATTTTTAAGTCTAAAGAAATTTTTTCAATGGAAACTAAAAGTGTCTCCAAGCTAATTAATTTTTTTTACATTTTCATTAATTTTTTATGGATAAAGTATGGTCCCAAATAAGGTTAATATTTATATAACAGTGCCATAACGATTTTAAATTCGCGAAAAAAACTTTTGAAGGAACATAGTGCTTTCGACTTTATCAAATTTTTTTCGAAAAAAAAGCCTGAGTTAAGTTTTACAAAAAACTGTCAACTTCATTTAAATGAATATTTTTTTTCCATGACATTAATTAGTTATCCAGTGATACGAATGTTTCTTAGAAAATTATTTGAAATGAATTACTAACATATTTATTTTTTTCAAACGATAAACATGGATAGTACAAAAAAATTTTTAACAGGGACAGAAAAAGGTGCAACGTTTCTGTCGAACTCCATGTCATGGATAGATTTTCCATTTAGTAAAGTAAAGAATTCTTTTTATAGAAATTGGCCTCTTGGTATTCATTGACTTTGTTAAAGTCTTCCTAATATAAGTCTACTGCAACTTTTTAATTCAGATGTATTGGTACAGTTTGGTCCAAGACGAATCTGATATAGAATTGTGCATGCAGGCCCAGTGTCTGCAAGTACCACGATCTGACTTGCAATCACTTTTGCAACTGCAACAAATCCATAGCAATAAAAAAATTAATGTAACTATGAAATTTACGAGATTTATTTGTAATAAGCTTTTAAAATAATTGAACTATTGGGCAGTAAGTGCTTGGGTACCCAAATAAGAAGTTATACTTCTATAAAATTATATGGCAAATAATATAATTATAAATATAAGTATACCTCATATGAAGCGACATTATGTACAAAGGTGGTGCAATTATCGTTGGAATGAGTATACCTACGGTCGGGGATTGGCACGCGGGAGACCGTGGTTCAATTCCCGGCCAGTGCGACTTTTTCGGGCAAGTACCTCTGTGTCTTTCACATGTGCTTTTTCACCACGCAATGCTCCTCGAGGAGGGTTTAGGCGACCTTCTCGCAGCATCATTGCCTAATTCCCCCTACCCCCCTCCTGTAATGGGAGGCCTCCCATCCCTCTTCCCTTCCTTCTCCAAAGTGCTAAGTGCCCATAGTAGTGCCCTTATTAAAAAGGAGCCGGACGTAGAGCACTATAATATAAAAAAAAAAAAAAAAAAGAGTATACCTACGTTAGTTGGGTGTGGTTTCAAGAAATATTTCAATATCTCATGACAGAACAATTAAAAACAATATTTTATGGCACGATACAATATAAACAATATGGCAGCTGGCCAGTACAAAACTGTGCTCTTTCATCGAATCTTCCGATGGTTTCAAAAAATCTTCCGAAGAAAATAATAAATACCCTTATAAAATTGCAGATCGTTCAACTGCACCCTTTTTTACATGTTTAATTTAAAGAATTTTCAATTTAACGTGGAACCTTGTAGAAAAATCACTTTGAGTCGTATCTATATAAAGCTTTCATTTTTTTGTTTGTATAAAAGATTACTATTAGATGAACCTGTTTCGTTTCCAAATAGATTCATAATTTTTTTTTTTTTTTTTTTTAAATCTTTTTTTTTTATTAACACAAAAATAGGGGCCAAGTATGGTAAAAGCGTGCATGTTAGTTTATCTATATGAGAAAAATTATTTTCAGCGATGCAGCATGTATTTGCGCTCCTCCCACCTCTCTGAATTTTGTTCTCAGTTACAAAGAAAAAATTATGAAAGAAGAAAACACAATAAAAATTAATTGTTGTATTTATACAGTACGGAAATGTTTTTTATTATTTTTTTTTTTATTACGATAGGTCTGAAAAAATATGAAAAATTGTATAAACAATAATTTATTCATTTTGAAAGAAACAAATTGATGATAAATACATGAATGTTGCAAATTAAGAAAAAAAACATGTTCAAGAAAAATGTATTTCCTTGAATAACTTGTTTATTTAATGTAAAATACGACCAAATGAATAAATCCACAATAAATGAAAATTTACATTGAAAATACGTTATGAACTGTAAGACAAAATGAATTAGTTAGTTTTCCTATGCCAGGCTCGCTCATAGCAGAGTGGGTTGAGGGCTTACCCAGTGTGCAAGAGAACAGGGGTTCAAATCTTCATGGAAACTGTTCTTTTTTTTTTTTTTAGAAATTAATTAAAAGAAACAATCAATAAAATTCAAAATGTATGGTGTAGTGTGGTGGGATGATGTTACGTAGTGTGATGAAATGACGTTGTGTGGTGTAGTACTGGAGACTAGAAGTACGTCAAGAGGGGCGGGGCGAAGGGAGAAATCAAAGCAAAATCCACTCCCATTACACTTTTTCTCAAGTTCACTAATCTGAAATCGTTGATTTACTCTGTAAGGCTAAACGCACCTATAGAAGTATAACTTAAAAAAAAAACAGATAAACACGTACCATACTTAATAATTTGTGAATTTCTGCAGATTTTACCGTCATTTCAGGAAATTATTTTTTTTAGCACCAATGCTTGGGACTCAAATTATTTTCCTCCTAATTTTGAGTTTAGAGATACACATGTTTAGCATGATCTTACAAAGTGGCATTGGTTAGAGGCAAAATACCTAGGAATTTTTTTCCTAATCGTAGCGACGGAAGAGATAAATCGCTCGTGCCTAAGATCATTAATCGAGCTTGCGGCTTGTTTTTCTGTTTTGAGTGATTTAGTGGCAAATACTTTCACAGCCTTGTAAATTTCGTCGGCCGTTTTATTTGGTTTATTGGAACCTTCTTCTACGTTACGCAATTTTTTTTTTAGTCTCATAACATAAAAATATTTCCGTTGTTTTTCTGAAAGAATAAATTGATAGTGTCGCACCCAAAAAAAGCGTGAAAAAACATAACATTATTTTTTATGCTGATATATTTCCTTGCTCCACATTAAATTGTTGGCTTTTCCGAAACTACTTTCATGAAATATAAGTTTTTTGATCCCAATGCAATTGAAATGATAAATAAATCAGTTTCGTTTCCGGCAATTACAAGAGGTTGAGATTTTTTTCCTGATAGATCAACAGTAGTCTGAACAATAACGGTATTGGAATTCTCCATGGCAACAGACGCTTGAACCTTTCCTTCACACAAATATCTTAATAAAAGTTGCATGAATTTATATTTTTTGGCAACGTTTAATAAAAATTGTTTATGATGTATAGTCACTATATTTTTGAGGGAAATACTTACATCTGCTGCTACTATTTTCTCCTTTTGTCAGTACTGTTTTTACGATTTTTCTCTAACGATTTTGTTATTGTAGCCATTGAAAACTGCACAGCAATTTTGTTTAAAATAATGCGTAATCTTAATGTAGTAAATTTTTAAAATTCTTTTGAACATTTTAATGCGAGGCCATGCTACATATTGTAGTACCCAGTCTCCATTTATTATATAAAAGCGATTTCGTAAATCGTATGTTGATTCTACGGATGAAGTATATATTTTATATAATTACGATTTGGATGATTTTCTTATGTATCCTTATTAAAAAAAAAAGTACTCAAAGGATACGGAGACAACTCACAGCTCAAAGGCTCACGCGTTTTCTTCTCATTACCTTGAAATAAAAAAGGGATTCTTTGGAACAGTAATGCTTAATCAATCGAACCGTTTTTTTTTTTTAGTTTTCTGACTTATTCCGTGCATGAAACATAACTGCACAATGACCTGACAGTGTGGCTCATTCCATTAGTGCTCTTACTGACGATTAGTGTAATAGCTTCCTTTTCTCTTTTAAATGCAAGATGACACATTTTTGCCCCTGTACCAATGACACCAGTTGACAGAGACATAAGATTATCTCGTACACTAAATGGCAAGTGCTCTGATAGCCAAAAAACAAACCTATTTACGTGATTGGTATTTTTTTTTATTCTTTCACTTATTAAATTGATGTGCTGTTCACTTAAAACCGATGCCTTCATGCAGAGATTTTTGAAATTCTTCTGGACGCATTCTGTCTTTAAGCTCAACCAAATCTTCTAAAAAAATATGCACACTTTGAGCGTAGGCTAAATAACCAGCTGCTTAAAATATAGACAGCATGGTTTTGTTGTTTGTAAATATAGCCTCAAATTTGCAAGACGTTTCACTTCAAAAAACTGCAGCACAAGGAGGACGCATTCAATGTATTACATACAGAGTTTTGCAGTTAGTCCTTGATTTTTTAATCTTTGATACGTATAATCATGTTTTCGTTCAAAGATTATATGAATAGCTCATTACTAAAGTCATTAATGTCCAGGAGCTCTGTATCCCAACTTTCAAAAAAGTTCTATATGCATTGTTTGGTTTTATTAGTTGTGTTTGTGTCTCTGATAAAATGTAAGCCAAGAGTAGTTTAACTCAAAATGTGTGCGCGCAATGCTTGAGCAAAGGCATGGACAGACTTTTTTTCTAATTCTGTTGCATACGCGGTAATCCACATTCGTTCAAGACCAGATCCACTCACAACGTTACCTATCTCACCTGTGAATAACATCAATTAATGGAAACCTTGCAATCTAACTAACACTTTTTCATTTTCAATTTTCTAAGACCGAGTTTTCCACCACAATAATTGATTTAAAAAAATAATTGTTAAACCTTAAACAATTTTTTTGGTTTTGTTTGGGCTGTATTATAACGTTGTATTCGAAATCGATAATTTTAATGGCAGCTTGTTCGAATTTAAAATCTATAAGGCTGTAAGAATAATTACCATTTAATCATACAAAACAGCAAAACAAACCACAAGTTCAATTATGACCTTAGGTTCAAGCTATTTATCTCACTCATTGCTATGACAAAAAAACTCTTAGCTACTTTGCATTCAACTAACAACACTTTATACGAACATGCCAAACGTATGTATCTGAAAATTCGAAATGGGCGTAAAAACAATTTTAATCCCAAGCTTTGGTGCTAAAAAAAAAAATTTCTGAAATGACAGCAAAATCTGCAGCAATTGATAAATAATTAAATGTGGTAGGTATTAATATGTTTTTTTAAATTATTTAAAAATTTTATTAAAATATAAATTTCCTAAATTTCATAGCTACATTAATTTTTTAATTGCTATGGATTCATTGCAGTTGCAAAGGTGATTGCAAGTCAGGTGGTTGTATTTGTAGACACTGGGCCTGCGTGCACAATTCTATGTCAGATTTGTCTTGGACCAAACTGTACCAATACATCTGAATTAAAAAGTTGCAGTAGACTTATATTAGGAAGACTTTAACAAAGTCAATGAACACCAAGAGGCCAATTTCTATAAAAAGAATTCTTCACTTTACTAAATGGAAAATCTATCTATGACATGGAGTTCGACAGAAACGTTGCACCTTTTTCTGTCCCTGTTAAAAATTTTTTTGTACCATCCATGTTTATCGTTTGAAAAAAATAAATATGTTAGTAATTCATTTCAAATAATTTTCTAAGAAACATTTGTATCACTGGATAACTAATTAATGTCGTAGATAAAATAATATTTAAATAAATGTAGTTGACAGTTTTTGGTCAAACTTGCAACATTTAGCTTATACTTTTTTTCACGAAAAAAATCGAAATCACTTTCTTTCTTGAGAAGTTTTTTTGTGGATTAAAGATCACTATAGCACTCTTAAAAAAAATTTAACTCACCCTTGGATCACGCTAAGTCTGTAAAAAATTAATGATAATTTTAAAAAAAATTAATTATCTCGGAAACACTTTTTGTTTTTGTTGAAAATATTTTTTAAGACTTTGAAATATTTTCAAGAATGACTCAGCAGCCAAAGATTTAATATTTGCATGAGAACGTGTATCCCTTCTTTCTTCACTGCATATCTCTTTCTTGACCCTACTCTCCTACTACACTAACGCAAGCATGCAGCGGCCATCACGCAAAGAATTTTTTAAAGCTTGTGCGTTTTGTGACTGGTAGATTTTAAATACCTTTGAGTCACGGCAGTACCGATTTTAACACGTCTTGGTCTGAAATACGTACTATTTTATTTCAAAACAAGTATTGACTGTTAAAAAGTAAACATCAGCAGCGCTCGTATCAAAGTTAGCACAGCCACCATTTATTGAGTGGGTGAGCTGTGCAGTATCAATAGTAAAGACACCGTAGCTCAAAATTCGGCACGTTAGGAGTTTAACCTTGGGCTAGCGAGAAACAAGTATAGCTTAAACTCTCTAGCATCAAATTTTGACAATAGTGAAGCTGAAACGTATATCATACTTGTACGTTTTTATTATTTATAATATTATATAATACTTTGCAAGATAATTAAAGTACAAAAAATTGCTTTAGCTTGGTTAAAGAGGAACAAAAACTTGAATTTATTAGCTTAAGCTGCTAGGTGTTGACATTAATATTCGTATATTGACAAGTGAAAAAAAATAATACTGAATAAATACTGATCACATTACAGATGCGCACTTACACAGTATCTTAATTTTAATGAGTGGCTCTTCTATATATTAAAAATGAATGTATGTATACAAATTTATACATACATACTAGTAAGGTTTTGCCCCCTGCGTGCTCTGTGCGCCAACCCCCCATTAACAAGACAATAATATAGTATCAGCAGTAAATCGGTTAGTTAAAGGGGCTTGTGTTGCCACATACTGATTTAGACGTTAATCAACGTACTTTGATTTGGTTAAATTTAACTAGTAAAATAAGAAAATTTTACTTAAGGTAAGCTAAGCAGATTCAAAATCATACAACTATACTTCTTTCACTCTACTGCACGCTTAATGCGCTGACTCTTCATTGCCAGAACATAGTTAGGTTTAAAAACATTGTATTTGATACGAGAACTTATTACTAGCTGAAATCTTATAGCAATACATGAATGATAGGAGCTGAATATATAAACTTATTTATTAAAATATTTATTCGGGATTTCAACTAATTATTCTCTTTAAAAAAGTAATAGCCTATGTTTATACCATACAATTTCAAAAATGTGGTTTACCACATGCACATTTTCTTATAACACTACATCCTAACAATTTTACCTGAACATATTAATGAAATTATATTAGCTGAAATACCTTTAAATAATGAGAAACTTGCAAAACTGGTTATTAAACATATGCTTCACGGCCCTCACACTAAAAAAAGCCCATGTTTAGAAACATCCAATAACAAATGTATCAAAAACTTTTCTGAACCATTTGCTAACACATTAATAAATAATCGTTATCCTGAATATATCAACAAAAATAATATTTTGGATCATCACGTACATAAGACCAAAATAAACATAAAATTACTGTTGACAATGGTTCACCTCGTGAATAAACAAAAATTAATTTTCGAAGAAAATGAAATTGGAAAGTTAATAAGGTAATGAAAAACGTGTCTAACAGCTTAGCTTGAATAAAATAAAATTGATGATTTCGCAAAATCTTAAAGGTATCCTAATACCATAGAAAACTATATTTTTAATAGTCAACTAAGAACTTGAGTAGAAAGAAAAAGAAAAATACAAAATACTGCAATAAGGAGATTAAATATAATATCATCAAAACATCATAAACATAAATTAATATGGAATAAAAAAAATAGAGCAACTTTATTCAAAGATTAAAAAATATATAGAGATATAAAAGATAAAGCATTTAAAGATACTGCAATTGCCATGGGTCTAATCGAGTATGATTGACAGATTGACAATATTTTCCAAGAAGCTATTATTTACATGCTTCCTCATCAATTGAGAAAATTTTTTGCATTGTTTTTAATACTAGAGAATGTACAAGGAGATAAAATTTGGAATAAGTATAAGAACTAATTTTTTTTACGATTTTTTCCACAATGAAGATAATTATCCTTTTCTGCATATCAACAAAATTATTAAACTTTAATAGGAATCACGTAAACTATTTAATTTACCTGTACCAATAAAAATGTACATACAAACTATTGATGAAGCAGAGGAAGTTGCGTTCTGTAAGCATACGTTCGATTTGATGTATGCTCAGCTAAACAATAAACAAAATAATATTTTAAAAATTTTATGTTAGAACGTTAAGAAGATACATTTTATACATGGTCCTTAGGGATCAGGAAAAACCCTTTTAAACAAAACATAAATTTATTACTTTATATCACAAAGAAAAAAAAATTTGTTTATGGCATAGACTGGCATTGCGTCAGGACTACTACCAAGAAGTATGACCAGTCATAACACTTTTCGCTTGACTTTGGATTTAAATAATGTTGAGAATACATTTTTTGAAATTAAATCTAAAAAAAAAAAAAATTACCTGAAATCGATTTGATAATTTAGGATGAGGCTTCTATGATTCCGAAAAAAGCTTTAAAGATAGTCGACAGAACTTTGCGTGATGTATACAATTCACACATACATTTTGAAAATAAATAAATAATTTTGGAAGGAGATTTCCGTCAAATACTTTATGTTCTTTAAATGGTAAAAGAAGTATGGTTATATCAGAAACTGTTAAGTCATGATTTCTTTAAAGTTCTTTTTCTATTTTAAAATTAAATAAAAACATTTGTTTTGTTATTAAAAATTTTTCTAAATTACTTTCAGAAATTGAAGAGCAAAAACTAAAGTCACTGATCATTCTGAAAAAATGAAAAGACAATGATGTATGTTTGAAAATATTCAGTAAAAATAATTAATCTTTACAACAAAAGTATTATTCTGACTTCTCATAATAAATACAATATTTTTTTTAACAACAAAACTTTAAATCTAATGAAAGAAAATAGGACAACTTTTCATAGCATGGATCATACCTCGTACAAAAGTGTCAATAAATTGGATTATAATATTTACATAAGCTTCCCTATTAGAATATTGAACAATAATTGTGAAGGTTCGCCATTACATAAATGAAATTTGTAAGTTAGAGCAATAGTTGCGTTTATAAGAAGTTTGAGTATAGCAGACAGTTTGCACAATGGCACGCAATTAAAGATAAGAAAATTATGAAGGTATAATATTAAAGGTAGAATTATAACAAGAGAAACACTTGGAAATATAGTATTTATACCGAAAATCACTTTAAGTACGGGTAATACCTCGTTGTTACCTTTCATATTTTACAGAAAGTAATTTTCTTTGGTCTTGGCCTTTGCTATGACAACTAAAAAATCTCAAGGGAAAAGTTTTGATAAAGTTGGTATATATTTGAAAAAGCCTGTATTTTCTCATGGACAACTACGTATCGTTATCAAGATACAAGGGGAAAGAAGGGATATTTATGCAAATTAAAAGTGACAACAATTCGAAATTAGAAGATGTTGTTTGGAAAGAAATCTTTGATTGAGAGAAAGTACACGTTTAAAAAAAAAAAAAAATTAACGATTCGAACGTTCTCACACCAATTAAAATAACATTATTTGGTAGTAACATATGACCTGACATGTTTATATTTTGTTATATTTAAATTTTGTTAAAAATTATTGAAATAAAAATTTTGATTCAGGATAACTATTTATAACATTTTTCTTAATAAGATTATTCTTCTGATGTTCTTATGAAAAATTAGTTAATGTTTTTTAATTACTTCATATACGTATTGATAAACAATATTGTGAAAGAATCAAATTTTAAGATTCCGTACTAAAAATCTTACCTTATGAAAGTTAGAGTTATGTATAAAATAATAACTTTTACATATTATATAGTCGTTTTTTTTAATTGTATGCATAAAAAGTAATAGGTTTGAGACAGATGGTTTTGTAAATAGAAAAAAATTTCAAGCAAATGTTTAGAAGTACAAATAAACTATTATTTCATTATTTTATCCATAAATGGTTATTTTCTCTTCCTCTAAACCAAGCATTGAGGATCTCTGTCTCTTCGTGGTTTTATAACGCTACTGGCAATGACTATCACGGTTTTTATAATTTTTTTACTACTTGAATCTTAATAAATATGTATGATCATACCATGTCTTACGATTACACGTATTCATTCTAAACTAAATGTTAGAAAGAAATAATACAAACAAAAGAAGGTCAAGGCAACAAAGATTTTATACTCAAAAATATTCACACAAAGTAATAACTAAATTCGATGTTTCTTGTGCTCATTGTTGATAAGTATAAAACTGATCTATTTGCCTCCTGGGTGGTGTGGAAAAAAGTAGATAACTGTATGTAGCAAAGAGATCGTTTACCATAAATTGTAGTTACAAGTTTGTTTACAGATGGTAAACAATAACCAGATAACCCAATAAGCCACCCTCACATCTTAAAAGAACTCCCTTCAGCCTTCCATCAGCAGCATCTATAAATAAAGTACAATTATCTTAGTAGTTATGACGTTTTCAGTTTAATTACTTATTGCATTTTTACTTTCAGCGCTATTTACACTATAAAAAAAATTTTTAAACCCTCTCATAATTTCTAAACAGCAACTTTTCACTACTCTTTAGCTTCACTTTATTATTTCTTATTTGAATATGATAATTTTTTAATTGTTACTGATTGTATTTAATTATGTTAAAGCTATATTATTTGTTAGCATTTTTTATTCTGTTGGTTTTTACCTAATTTTTATTGGGTCGAATTTTTGGTTAGTCTCTTTCCACCCTACCCCCTTCGTAACTTTATAACCTAATAACCAAATAATCCAACAGAATTTTTAAGAACTTTTTTCAGTCACCTTGTAGTCACATCTCTAGAAGAGACAACACTATATCGGTTCTTATGTCATTTCTAGATATATGTTAACTATCCTTACAATTTTAAGTAAACCCTTAATTTCTAGCACATTAGCACATTTTTACACCACTGTTGAGGTAGTGCTATGGCACGCTGTTGTTTTTTTTTTTTTTTCTTTTTTTCTAAAAGCCTATTAATTGCATTATTGAATATGTATAAAAATATGACATTATATTTTTATACTTCATCAATAACAATAAATAAACTTATAGAAATTTTGATCCGTGGACTTTGCTCGTAGCGCTACTTCCGATGAGAAGATAGAAACCATATTTATTGAAATATGTCAAATCATGCGGATCGTTATAAAACAATATTTAAATTATAATTTTTTTGATTTAATATTTTCATTTGTTACTTAAATTAACTGGACAAAAGTACAACGTACAATTTGATACTTTTGATAATGTAGGTAATTAATTTTTTTTTTATCTACGTTATATTAGTTAACGTAAAAATTATTTTCCAAACAATATTTCTTACTTCTAAATTATCATCACGTGCTATTTAAATATAAATTCCATTTACATTTTTGCTTCTTGATAACGTGACGTATAATTAACCATGCGAAAACAGTAGTTTTATGTGAAACATAATATAATTATATCAAAACTTTGACCTTGAGATTTATTGACATTCATTGAAAACGCCATGACTAAAGAAAATTGTTTTCTGTATGAAATAAAAAGTAATGATGATGAAGTTTTTGTATTAAGAGTTATTTTTGGTATAAGAACGCTCTTTCCAATTCTTTCACCAGTTATAGTTTTTCTTTAATATTGTATTTAAGTGATTTTGTAATTTGTTATCTTGAACCGTCATATAATCCATCAACTATACTTCGATTTCTTGTTCACATAACAATTGCTTCAATTTTTAAATTAAGCTCATGCAGTGGTAATCCTTCACGAATATTGTTTCAAAATTTAATTACAAAATTTATAAATATATAACTATCAGACTTTTTAATACTCTTGTAAGAAACATGATCTATGCTGTGATATGTTTTTATTTCTCTTTTTATACCATTTAGAATTTTTTTATTCAAAAAGTAAGTACATAAGGTATAAGAAGTAAGTATAAAGCTATTTATTAAAAAATCTATATATTACTAAAAATATTTGAGCAAACGTGAGTAGTTTTTCATTTATTTGGTACTTGAAATAATTTAATCTCTTCTATTCCAATATCGAATAATAATTTTGAAAATGTTTTGTCAATTAAAGAAATACTGATATAAAGTTTTAGAATACGAAACAACGACCAAAGATATGATAAATTAATGTTTTTTTTTTGTATTATCATGGTTCTACTACTATTGTTAAAAACTGGAAGAATCCGTATGAAATCGCCTTCTAAGACAACTTATTTATTACCAAAATGGATATTCGTATCACATAAATAACATGATATTCTTTTAACTATTACTAAGGCTTTTTTTGAGATTATAGAAGCCTCGTCGCATATAAGTAAATCTACTTCTTTCAATTTTTTTTTCAGATTCGAATTCCAAAAATGAACTTTCTACATTATACAAGTGTAATGGTAAACGAAATGTTTAATGACTGTTTATTTCTTCTGAAAGTAATATTGATGCTATACCAGTCCATGCCATAGATAAAATTTTTTTCCATAAGTAATGAAATAATGATTTAACGTTTTATATAGAAATGTTTTTCTGGAACCTCCTGGGATATCAATAAAAACAAATTTATCTGTTTGTTTACATATAATTTTGAAAATCGTAATTTGATGTTTATTTAGTTTATTATACATTGAATTAAACATTTGAGAACAAGAAAAAAAATTTTTTTTATGGTACTGTTTACTTTAATATTAATTTTGGTTGATGTGGGTAAATTAAAATTTTTACAGGATTTGTCTGCTAATTGTAAAATTTCATTTGTATGTAAGAATGCACAATTTTGACTATTGTCCATAAAATCTTTCGTAAAATTATTTTTGTATGTTTTCCAAATTTTATCTCTTTAGACATTTTCTGAAATAAAAAACCAAGCAGAAAATTTTCGTACTAATATGATAACATACCAATACTGTCTTCTTTAAAAATTTCACCTTTTTGGCTATCTTGCTTTCTTAAACCCATTGTTATTGCAGTATATTTAAATGTTGGATATATTATCTTACAAAATGTCTTGTCTTATAAATTTTAATTTTTTTTCTATTAAAATTGTCTTGTAAATTTATAAAAAAGTATTTATTAAATTTACACTACTTTTTTTTTGACTCTTGAACTTCTTTACAAAGATTATTTGATTTTTTTGACTTTAAAAAGCAAACTGAATAAATAAAGCATTTAACTAATTTTTAAAAATTGGGGGGTTGGCATGTGATGTGAGCAGTGCAAGTTAGTATATATATAGTTATCTCAGTGGAGCATTCCAAAATCTCTTCACAGACCCCCATCTAATTTTACCATCCCCCCACTGCCCCCTACAAAATAAGGTAAAAGCCCGACATTTTTTCCCTTATTTTGACTTATCGCCGTTTTTTCTGGAACCCCCACAGCCCCATACAGATACCCCACTGCCCAACCCTCACGTAATTTCTTGTGACCTCTTACCGCTTACACCCAATAACCCAATAACCCCTCCACTACTTTTGGGAAATCTGCCAGTTATCCTACGGTCTCTCTCAGACCTTGATGCGTATAAAGATGTGTTTGTGCCATATATGTATAAATCTATTGTTTTGAATCTACTTCATTACTTAATTACATTAAAACTAAAATTTCTTATCGCTATAATTTGTCTCATCGTCAAGAAAAAATTAAGAGTCATAATTTATTTACTAGGGGTCGTTGCGCAGAGCGTAAATAACATTTAGTTTATCATAAATAAAAATCATGGAAGTTTCGCATTGAGATGATTTATTTTATGATTCAACTAATTATACCCTATGAAACCATGAAGACTAAGGTCTATTTCCATTGTGTTTCAGACTGATGTTGAAATTGGTACAATAGATGATCACAATATACATTTATGGTATGTATTATAAGGTAATAAATTTTGTCTATACATATAACAATATTCAAATCATGTTGTTATTATTAGATATATGATAACTAATAATCAAAAACTTTTTTCCAAACTATATTTCTACTTGAATGTTTTCTCTATAGAGTTAAACGAAAATTTCATTTCTGTTCTTGCATCTCAATAAAGCCACGTACAATTGACTATGAGAAAATAAAGGTTTCTTCAAGGATAATTCCACATTATTAAAAATTTGACCTTGAAACTATTTTATAGCCATAACAAATGCTACAACTAATTGAAATTGTTTTCTATATTAAATAAAACGTAATGATGAAGTATTTCCAGTATTTAATGTAATTCTTTATATAAAAACTTTATTACCAATTTTTTCTCCCGTATCTATTTTGCCTTTAACGTGATACTTTAACAATTTCGTAATTCGCAATCGTGTACCATTACATAAGCCATCTGATATATATAAATTTTAAATCAATATTATTTTGGTATCTTTTTTTAATTTAAGTTCATGAGATAGCAGGCCTTTACGAATACTGTTTAACATTTTTACAGCAAAGTTTATGTAAATATTATCAACACTTTTATAGGCGGGATTATCGATCTTGTTTGATGAAAACAGTATGTTGATTCCACGGTATTTTCTTTATTGTTTACTGTAGGAGATGCAGGATGAAGTATATGTGGTACAAAAAATTCTTCACAAAAGTATAAAATCTTACGTTGCTTCAATATTGTTAGAATATAAGTAAATTTGAAGTTATGCGCACGTTGCTAGGATGCTGAGACACTGAGCATGCGTAGAAGCTCTCGAGTCCTGTAATTGATACATGTTTAATGACGATACGTATATTCATTGTATAGATAACCGTTGCTGAGAAAAGATGCCTCATGTAATACATGAAGTATTAATATTAATAAATTCAAGTCTATTATAGAAGATGTTGTAAATCATTTATTTTTCCAGGCTCATTTATTTTTTAAATGGCAGCAGTCCGTGATTTAAGTTGCCTGTTTCATTGTTGTTTTTGAATTTTTCACGTATCTCTTTGGAGGCACGTAAAAATTACTCATCAGTGAGAGTATAAAATCAAGAATGGATGAAAAATATGTGAAGTATTCAAAAGATTAGTACAAAACGTGTGCAGTAATATGTTTCACATGTGTTAGAAAAATTTATTGAGATGCAAAACGATTGAAAAGCTTTTTAAGAGAGGTAGTTCAGCACGTATTTAATGAAAAGAAGTGTAAATGCGATGTTCAAGTATTGGGAAATAAAGAAAAAGAAAGAACTCCACAGATCAACCACGAGAAAATCTTAAAAGAGATAAAAAGTGCAAATTTTGAGTTAAAAAAGGAAGACTACTCGAGAAGAAGTGTTTTGAAAATTTTTAAAAACGTGCTGTGTATATTAAAAGTAGTCGAAAGCGAAGAAGAAGAAGAAGACAAGATGGCGGACGATATTGAATTAATGTTACCAATTTTTTCTGGTAGTAATTATAGTTTGTGGGAAAAGAGAATATCAATGTATTTAACATTGAGAAAATGTGAAAATGTAATTAAACAAGAAACAAGATATTAAAATAAAAAAGAATCAGCCTGGGAAAAAAAGGATTTAAAAGCTATGAATGACACATATAGTGCGTTTACTGTAGATTAATTTAAATTGATACATAAGGAAACAAGCTCGTATAAGATTATTAAAAAATCAACAGCATTGCAAGTACGTGTGAGAAATAAATTAGAAAAAATCAAATTTAGTGATTTTAAAAAACCTAGTGACTTTTTTAGTGAATTTGAAAAGATAATAATTGAATTAAAAAATGCTGGAGCAACGGTTAATAAAAAGTAAAAACCTTAATTATTTACTAAGAACATTACCTCCTGCATTGAAACATATTGGTAATTTAATAAACGTTTTAAAAGAAGAGGAACAAACAGTTGAATATGTCAAAAATAAAATTAAAATGTACGGGATAAAAGATCAAACATACAAAAATAAATATAATAGTGGGAATTCAAGTGTGTTTGAAGTGGAAAAGAAAAAAAACTGGTATAAGTGTGGTACACCAGGACATTTTCAAAATTAATGTTATAATAATAACAATAATTAAAAACAAAACACATAAAGAAAATCGTCGACTGGTGTTTTAAATATAAACAGAGGAAGAAGTAATCAACAGCAAGGAGGCAGACGAGGTTAGTTCGGAAACCAACAGCAGCAAAACTTTCACAACAACAACAGAGGCCATGGCAGAGCACTGCGTGGTCGTGGTAAATATTAACAGTGGAAGAATCAACATTGGCAACAACAGCATTATCAAGATAACAGTGCCAATTATGGTAGAAGCGATAGCGAAAATCAAAGTACTAACAAATACTTATTTTGTAAGATTTCAGATAACAATTTAAGTATTAATAAGAATCAAAATCTTGCCGATTGCAAAGCGAATAATTGTAGTAATAAATTTGAATGGATTTTGGATAGTGGTTGTACTGATCATAATATTAACAACTTAAATTATTTTTTCGAATATATAAATTTATAAAATACAATCAATGTTGAAATAGGCGATGCAAAACTTTGAAAGCTACAAAAATATAAAGTATAAATATATTATTTTAACTAAATGATAAGGTTAAAGAAGTCCATATAAAAAACGTTTACTACGTTGAAAAAATGGATAAAAATCTAATAAGCGTTGGTACAATAACGAATCATAATAAAACTATGATGAAAAACAATACTGCAAAAATATTAAATGAAAAGAATGAATTGCTTACAACAGTATATAAAATAGATGATATACACAAGATTTTCCGCATAGTAGATAAAAAAAATGGCTTATGATGTAACATATAATATAAGTCAAAAGAAAAATATCATAGAATGCTAGGCCATGTTAATTTTGATTATTTGAATATATTGCGTAAAAAAAGTTAGTTGAAGGTCTGCCTAATAATTTAGAGAATGGCTATTTGAAATGTGGCACTTATTTTCAAAATTAAATGCATAGTATTAAATTTCATAACGATAGACGTAGAGCAAATTGTGTCTTAGAAATCTTACATGTAAATTTGAGCGGGCCTTATAGAAATAGTTATAATGGAGATAAATAATTTTTAATTATTGTTGACGATTACAGTAAAATTGCTAAAGCATACATAATGAATCTTAAGAATCAAACTTATAATTGTTTAGTAGATTACATAAATAAATTAGAAAACTTGACAGGGAAAAGAGTAAAAAGGTTAAGATGTAATTATGGGAAAGAATTACTTCACAAAAGTATTTATGAATTCGCAAAGCATAAAGGTATTGTAATAGATGTATGCCCTCCATATTTGCATAAGTTAAATGGAACTGCAGAAAGATACAATCGATCAGTAATAGATGTATCGAGGTGTCTGTTATCTGACGCAAAATTAGATAAGAAATTATATCTGCAATTTTTTTCTCTAGTGGTATCCCCAGTAGGCCTATTCCACTAATTAAATGTTCGAATCAATTTTCAAAAAAGTAAACAAAGCGAGCAGAAGAATTTTTATTAGAACGAAGTTTTATTGTATGTATGAAGGAGATTTTTTTCAATTGATGTGTTTTATTGACGAACATATGTCAACGCTTATTTTGAATTAGTGGAAATATAGGTCTGCCTAATTATAAAAGTTTATCATCCAATTGAGGTTGAGACCATACAACAAAAAGTCTTAGTGAAACTCGTACGATTCGGAAAATAATTGACGCACAGTATAAGAAAAATTTTATTTTCACGCTCAAAAAATAAGCACATGCTAAAACGAGGGCAGCGTAGAAGCAACGTACTCGCGTGCCCGAAAATAAGACACAATAATATCAGCCCACCGAAAAAAGCAAGAAAAGTTTGTATTTTTGTTTTGGCTTGGTTGCTGGATCCATTATTTCGAGATTGGCTTTTGCACGATACATTGAACGATGAAAAACCAGCTCGTTGTTCTTTTTGCTGTGTTAATATCACGTGCTATAACAGGCAAGATTTGGTTAAGCACGGTGTGTCTGTAAAACATTTAAGTAACGTAAATGACATGAAAGAAAAAAACGTTCTGCCTGTTCTTCCACCAGTGAAAGATATTGATACTCAGGTTAAAGAGTTTAAATTAAAAACTGGACTTTTCGTAGCGAAAAATAACTTGCCTATCCAATTTGTGAATTACTTGATCCCTTTTATACAAGAGCTCTGTAAAAAACTGAAGGTTGTTGAGTGAATGGGCATGAAAAGGGAAAAGTGTGCCTGTTTAATTAAAAATGTTTTGAGCGTTTGCGAGTTTAAAAGAGTTCTTGCCATTTCAAAAAATCAACGCTTCTTAATTTTAGTAGATGAGTCAACGGATATATCTCTAAAAAAAATACTGTGCATTGTCGTTGAATATTTAAATCCATTAACCAGTAAAGTCGTAACTCACCTATTAAGTTTATTAGAATTAAACGCAAAACAGTGTGGTGCTAAAGAACTTTTTGAAGCTTTTGAAAATTTTTTTTATTAAAAATGGAATTCCTTTTGACAACATTACAAGTTTCGCATGCGATAATGCTAGCATTATGACTGGCTTCAAGAATTCTTTTTTTACTTATTTACAAAAAAAAGTTTCCCATGTTATTTTACTTCCATGCATTTGTCACTTATTGGCTTTGGTCGCGAAAAAAAGTTGAGCAAACATACCTTCAGAGTGCCAAACTTTGCTGCAGTCGATTGCGAGATATTTTTGTAATGGTTCCAAGAGATCCGAGAATTTTTAAGATTTTTAAATTTTTGACGACGTTTCGACAAAAAAAATTTTAAAGTTTGCTAATACAAGGTGGCTTTCACTTTTTAACTGTATTGATCGCGTTTCAGATAACTTGACAGCTTTCAAAGCATTTTTCTTTCTCGAATCTACTGAGAATCCTACTGCTGAGAAAAAGAAAAACTGATAACGTAGTTATTGCTTACTTACATTTTTTGCACTTCACATTAATTCATTGCAATAAATTTAATGCATCGTTTCAAACAAAAAAACAAGTTATTCACCAACTTCAGCATTCGTGCTCAAAAATTTTAATATTCATGGCCTCTAACTTTCTCGATGACACAGCAGTAGGAGAATTACAGAAAAACATTAATTATAAGGTAAACAATACAGATTTTAAGTCTTTAAGCGACATTGCTGTGGGTGATGCTTGCAATTCAATTTTAAAGTCTCTTCCAGAGCAAGACGTTATGGACTTCCGAAACAATTGCTTAAATTTTTACGTAACCGCTTCTAATGAGATTCAAAAAAATTATTTTAAAAACAATAAATTGCTTGAAACACTTGATTTTCTTGAGTCTAAGGAAGCCTTAAATATCGAATTTTAGAAAGAAAATTCCGGCATAGTTCAAGATCTTCAGACTTATTTTCCATTTCCAGATGTTAATTTCGATTTCTTGAAAAAAGAAATTCTGTAGTTGCCTTCTCGCTTTAATTAAAATGACTTTAACGTTTCTGACTTAGAATAAGTAGTTTTTTAGAAAAAAATTATTGATTCGCGCTTAAAAAACAGAGATTTAGAGTTCCCAAATTTAAAAATGTTAATTGAAACTGTACTATGATTGCCACACTCTAATACAGAACCGGAAAAAGTTTTTTCAATTGTCACGGAAACAAAACCAAAGAAGCGGAACAAAATGGAGATAGGTTTGCTAACCATGATTTGTTTTGTTCGCAATTGTTTTTTAGTTCGCAACATTAATGCGTTAAATTTTTAAATTTCCGATGAACATCTTGAACTATTTAACTCTAAGATGTATAAATCTGATGCTGCCATAAGCTCAAAAATCAAAATTTAAGGCAAATTATTCAAAATTACAATTGTTTCATTTTTATTGTTTAAGTAAAACTATAGTTTAAACAATTTTTTTTATTAAATTTAAGTCAAAATAATATTTGTGATATCAAGAAGACTGCTTACATTTATATTTAAATAGTTAATAATGTAGTGTATTAGTAAAAAAGCTGTAATTAATAATAATAATCCTAACGTACAAATGAGATTAATTGAACTGTGTACTAAATATTTGGATTAATAATTAACGTTGCTTTGATAAAAATTTTAATGTAAATATCATAATTTTACTATATTAGGTATTAAAAAAAAGATATTTCGTTATTTATTTAGATGTTTTATTACTGTTTTATTAAATGTTACTTTGGATGGTTTTTGCTGAAATATCTAATAAAATAATTTTCGATCATATAATTTGACTCTAATTTACAAATTAAAATTATGTTTATATTATTGATCATAAAAAATGTAAATATTAAATTTTAAAAATTACACTAAAACTGTATGGGATAAAATGACTGAATCAACAATTCTTGCTTTATCAATTAAAACACATCAATTGAAAAAAATCTCCTACATACATACAATAAAACTTCGTTCCAATAAAAATTCTTCTGTTCGCTTTGTTTACTTTTTTAAAAATTGATTCGAACATTTTATTTGTGGAATAGGCCTACTGGGGATACCACTAGAGGAAAAATTGCAGATATAATGTATATACTTTTCAAATTCTTTATTTCCGTAAATTTTTTCTTCTCTTTTACCACTTCAAAGTAATTTTAATCTGGCTTATTTTTAACTAATCTAAAAATTGTATTATTCCTCAATTTTTTTATTTAAAAAAAAAAAAGCCTCGACACTTACCGATAGGTGACAGTATCAATTAATTTTACAATTAAAAAATAAAAAAAAACAAAAAACACTGGCTCGAAATCGAATTGTCTTTGAACAGATTCGAAGTGCGGGCAAAAGACATAGTCCACTCAACCATCATTAGCTACGTTACAGGAGAATTGAAGAATGTATTTAAGTCGTGGGAAGTGGGCAGGGCTTAAGTTAAAGGACGGGGAGAGGGTCTCCCCTACCCCTGCTTACCTGCTTGGAGAGAGAGTAGAGTTGTTCAGCACTTGCGCAGCTAGCTCGGTGCAGCCAAAAAAAGTCTTGAGTCTCTGGCATCAGTGGTGCCAGAGGTTAAACGAAATAATAAGTAAGATAAAAAGGCAGAAGTAGGAATATTAGTAGGGTATAAAAGTGTGGGTTATAGAGAACTCATTAATAATAAAATTATAATTGCTAGACATGCTTACATTGTAGAGGAGGATGTTAAATTAGTAGGTTTTAATGGTGAAGAAAATGAAAATTTTGATGGCAAAGAAAATGATTATAATGATAGTAGCGATAATGATTCAGTTTTTAAGCGCGCGGTGGCTCAGTCGGCTGGGTCTTGGATTGGGACGCGGGAGACCGTGGTTCGATTCCCAGCCAGTGCGACTTTTTTGGGCAAGTACCTCTGTGTATTTTCACAAGTGCTTTTTCATCACACAATGCTCCTCGAGGAGGGTTTTAGGTGACCTCCTCGCAGCAAAAATTGCCTAATTTCCCCCTACCCCCCTCCCAGTAATGTGAGGCCTCCTATCCCTCTTCCCTTCCGTCTCCAAAGTGCTAAGTGCCCATAGTAGTGCCCTTATTAAAGGAGCCTGACGTAGAGCACTCTAATATAAAAAAAAAAAAAAAAAAAAAAAATGATTCAGTTTTTGATAAAAATATTAAAACTGTGAGGACTAATATGACTACAAATAAAAATAATAGTACAAAAAGAAAGTCTAGTAGAACATGTAAAAAACCAGAAAGGTATAAACTAGAACATTATTTAACATATTATATTTACGTAAATTATGTAAGTGCAAATACTTCACAAAATTATAACGAAGCAATAAATGATGAAAAGTGTGTAAATTGAAAAGAAGCTATGGAGAAGGAAATAAATTGCATCATAAAAAATTAAACTTATGAATTAGTAGATAGACTAGAAAATAAGAAAATTATTAATTTAAAATGAGTTTATACCAAGAAATCAGACAATAAATATAAAACTAGATTAGTTGTAAAAGGTTTCCAACGAAAAGAAAAAATTGACGATTTATATTTACCTACAGCAAAGACACTTAAAATTTCATTGGCTTATTGTTTACAAAATAATCTTATTATTAATCAAATTAATATAGAATCAGCTTTTTTGAATAGGAATGTAAAATCTGAAGTGTGTGTCAAACAACCAGAAGGTTATAATGATGGAATAGGCAGAGTATGCAGGTTAAAAAAAGCATTATATGATTTGAGAGCGATCCCTAGAGCGTGATATGAGTGTTTTGATACATATTTAAAAAAATTTAGTTCTAAAAGAAGCGAGAATGATTATTGTTTGTATTATAGACATGATGGATATAATTTAATTTATGTAATTATCTTTGTAGATAATTGATTAATATGTATTAAAAGTCAAAATAAAATTAACGAAACTAAAAGTGTATTAACAAATAAATTTAAGATGAAAGACATAGTTGATGTGAATAAATATCGTGGTATAAATATTGATTACCATCGTAAAAGTAGTATAATAACAACAGATCAGGAAAGATATGTAGAATCTTTAGTAGAAAAGTATGATGTAATAAATGCAAAATTATATGAAACTCTAATAGAGCAAAACTTAAAATAAGAGCCCACACGGTCAGCATCATCTGAATTTAAGAACTATAGAAGTTTGATAGGAGCACTTTTATGTATAAGCTTAGGAATAAAACCAGATATCAGTTACAGCGTAAACTATTTAAGTAGATTTCAAAACTGTTCAAATCAAACTCATTACAATTATGAAATAAGAATTTTAAAATATTTGTATTCAACAAAAGATATTAAGTTAATGTATGAAAGAAATTTCAAAGTAGATACTACGACTTCCCTTTCTTTGAGTGTAACCCCGGTTAATTGGTGGTGGTAACAATCGGCTAAGAATATTATCTGTACCGAGGAAACTCTAAGATTAGGAACCAACACTCAAACAATGATAGAGTTTATATGTCGGAGAGCGGGTTTGTTGCCCTGTGTAAAAGAGCGAAGTTGCTAAGATTGCCGATTATATACAATATTTAAAATAAGTATTATTAAGTTTCAAAATTTATATGTTGAATGATCAATTAATTCCTGCACCATATCCAGCAATTTTTTATTGATTACTACTTAATGGAATTCTCCTGAATATTCCCTTAATTTAATTAATTTAATAATTTAATATCTTTTTTAACTTACTCAATATTCTTCTAATCTAATATCTTTTTTTATTTTATTCCTGTCCCTTTTTTGGGTTGAGATAATATTCTCAGTTTATATAAACGATTTCAAATCTTAACAGCTATTTTTCTAGTTTTTATCTTAAACTATAAAAAGAAACTCGCAATCTTACGTGGAGGGGAAGGTTTGCTTGAATAAGTACAATCAATTTATTTTTAATTATCTTATATTTATTTAATCATATGATTCTAAGGAAATTATATCTTCAATTTTCACATGTATTAATTGTATTTGAGTAATCGCAATTATTTACGTTGATAATAAAAATTTATAATATACTCGATAATTTACTTAAAATTTATCCGCCCTTTTAGTAGAGAATTTCACATAAATGACAATTTGAATTTTCCCTCCTTAATATCTCTGCTTAAACACGTTAGGTTAGACTAATGCGAATTTTTATTACAACCGCGGACAGTTAGTGTTAGGTAACTACTTATCCGACCAAGTCACGTAAGGTTAGGTCGTTCTCAGGGCCCTTGGGTGTCTTGAGCACTGCTCAAGTCGTCGACCCAGGAACTTCGCCTAAGAACGTGGTCGCTAACCCTAGTGCCTCGACTACTTGGGGATGCGTCGTCTCCACGCTTAAAGCGGTCGAGCACCGAAAGTCCAAGTAGGTACCGGTTAGTGGAAGTGTTACCTTGTTGGTGGTGTACACACTTACTTTTCAGCTATCGGCCTTCGTACTTCGTCTCTTTCTCTCCCTTCGTGCTCGTCGCGGCATTGTACCGGTGCACGGGAAAGTTCCAGGTCTGGGTGAGCAACGGATATACCGCGTCCCAGGCTCGCTGGAAGAGAAACTCCTTTTGCATTGCGCACTAATGCCTTTTATGCTAACGTTATTTCCTTTTGAGTAGTAGGTTTTCCCGCGCTCTAGCGTTTTCTTAACGTACTAGACGCATATTCCCCGCGCGCGGCGTTCAAATTTGAATTTAAAAATAGAAATTTTTTATAAAATGAAATATATGTATGTACAAAAAAAAAAATGTGTATTATTGAATTGTCTATTAGACGGATTTTTTATTATAAGAAAATATAATAAATAAAAGAATATAAATATAAATGTAAAGCGCGTATTATAAATTCTAGATGATAGAAGTGCCCCCTTGCAATACTTTGACTTGTTCTGTGGATGCAGACTGGGCAAGTGATGCAGTTGATAGAAAATTAACTACTAGTATTGTTAAAAAGCTGTTAAAAAATGACATATAATAAAAATCTACGAAACGAGGAAGTGTAACAAATCTTCAACAGCAGCTGAGTATATGGCGTTATACGAAAGCGTAAGCAAAATCTTATGGATTAAAGAAATATTCAATGATTTCTTAATTGTTTTTACTAAACCAATGAATGTTTTCAAAGATAACTCTGGTGCGATTAGTAGGTATTACTAAATTTAGTAACTATACGAAAAACTCGAAATGAATCGAAACACATTTTCACTTTGTTAACAAGAATTGTTTAAACAGTATAGTTAATATAGTTAAAGTTAACTCAGAAAATAATGAAGTAGACATGTTTACTAAGGCGTTAGGGAGAATTATATTTGTTAAGTTTAGAAAGGATTTAAGATTGATTTAAAATGAGAACATAATCAATTAAAATTTGTAATATGATAAAATTTGAAATTCAAGGAGGCGTGTTATAATATAAGTAATTTAAAATTACGCACATGATGCTGCTATCATAAGGCATTGAGCATGCGTACAAGCTTTCGAGTTCTGTGATTGATACATGTTTGATGACGATACGTATATTCAGTGTATAGATAACCGTTGCTGAGGAAAGATGCCTCATATAATTCATGGAGTATTAATATTAATTAATTTAAGTCTATTATAGAAGATGTTATAAAGTATTTATTTTCTTAGGCTCATTTACTTTTAACAAATATGAGTTATATCCATCTTCCTATCGACCAATTAGTAAAATTTTCAGTCCCATACTCAGACCCCCCATGCGCCCACTAAGATGCAATCGTAACAATGTGAAAGTTTGGAGGACCTGATTTTTTTATTATCGTTACATGTAACGTTAAATGGTTAGAAATAAAACAAATTAAAAAAATTTTTCCTGAAGGTACCACTCCGAATAATATACCGAATAATAACTGTTAGATGATTTCATACAAAATTAGAATTAATTTTAGACGATATAACTAAACACAATATTTTCGAAAAAATTTTAGTTGATAATTCAATGGTAGTACCATACAATCCATTTTTGTTAAGCAAATATAATTGCCACATTAATGTTAAGTATTGTGCATCTATTGAAAGTGTGAAGTATATTTTTGATAATATTCATAAAGAAAAAGAAAGAGTGAAGAGAAGATATAAAAAGTAAATCTAAAACAGATACGAGTGTTAAAAAAGACGATATAGAAATTTTTAATGAAGTATCAGAGTATGTAGATGGCCAATATTCAAGCCCCCAGCAGGCAGCATGGCGATTGCAAGAGTTTCCTCTGTGTGGACGTAATTATTCTGTATTTAATTTACCAGTAATATTAAAATTAAACAAAAAATAGTTTTTCAAGGAAATAATACGTTTAAAGCTATAGAAAACTCCGAAACAGCATTAAGGGCTTTGTTTGAATGAAATAAAATAGTTTCGTGAAAAAACTAGATACGTAAATATTCCATAAAATGTTTTAATTTGATGTTAAGAACTTGGGATGAAAGAGAAACAGTTAGATGTCATTTAACAATAAGGTGACATAACACAGCGTTACCTAAGGACTCTGAGCGTTTTTTTTTTAAATTAATCTTAAATTGGGCGAGTGAAGCTGAATCTTTTGAAAGTTTGGAAACAGTTGATATCATACATTATCGTACGTTTAGAGGTACTGCTACTGCTTTAGGTTAAGTTGAACACGGCTTTTGAATATATAAAGTATTTAAAGAAGCTTGTAACATTTTCCTGCCATATCAACTGAGAAAATTTTTCGCATGGTTTTAAATATCTAAAGACGTTTGTGGTAAGTATATTTGGTAATCACTCCAACAAATTTTTTATTAAAGATGTAAAAAACGATAAACAAGACAATGCTTTATTACATTTAAATGAAATCTTCAAATTTGAAGAAAAATCATGTTAAGATTATGGACTACCAGAAACAAATAAAACAGTGGAATCTGATAATATTAAGGACAATTAACCTTTAATTAATTTAGAAACCAATTTTAAGGATTTATTTGTTAACCTTAATAGCGATAAAAAAATTTTTTTAATTAAATTATTAACTGTGATACAAAATTATATTCTATTGATGGTCCAGAAGGTTCTGTAAAAATATTTGTATACAAAACATTAATTTCTTATTTTTTGTTTTAAATAAAAAGGTTATATCTATGGCTTGGACGGGAATCGCTTCAACTTTATTACCTGAAGGAATGATAAGTCATATAGCATTTTGATAACAATTAGATTTAAATAACACTAAAAGTTTTTTTTTTAGAATACGAAGCTGATAAAAAAAGATTTCATGAAGAAACTGTAATTATTTAGCACGAAGCTTGAATGATCTTTAAAAAAGCTTCGAAAAAAGTGGATAAAACTTTAAAAGAATTATGTGATAACAATATTATATTTGGTAGAAAATTATTTCTTTTAGGAGGCAATTTAAGACAAATACTTCTAGTGATAAAGCTAGAGTGCTAAAAGTCAATAATTAGTGAAACTATGAAGTATTATTTTCTACGTAATCACTTTAAAATTATAAAACTGTACAGATTTTAAATTTTCATTATTGTTAATAAACATCAGAAATGGAACAATAAAATCTTCCAAATTTCACAGGAATGGGAAATTGATGATGTTTGTAAACAAATTTATGGTATAAATAACTGCCTAAACAAAGTAATTCTAACAACTCACAACAAACTTTCGTACATTTTAGATAGTAAAATTTTGAATTGTATCAAAGTAAATGAACATACTCATTACACCACAGATTATGCACGATATTTAGGTTGTGATCGCACTAACAAAAATATAAACATAAATTTTTTTATAGAAACTCTAAGAAATGTACATAAAGTATAACCACCTAACCACCACATGTTATAAATTTAAACGAAGATACTATCGGTATGTTTATAAGAAACTTGAGTATATTTGATGGATTGTGCAATGGCACTGGACAAGGTATAACAAAATTATTTAAATATCATTGAGAAGCAGAAGTAATAACTGGTTAAAAATCTAGTAATGAAGTTTTCATTCCAAGAAGCACGTTAAATACCAGTAATAATTCATCTTTACTATTCATTATACACAGGAAAAAGTTTCCCATAGTTATAGCTTTTTCCATGATAATCAATAAATTGCAACGTTGAAGTTTTAATAAATTAGGATTTTACTACAAAAGACCTTCATTTTCTCATGGTCAACTATATATACGTATTGGTATCAGGAGTTGAAAATTCTGAGAATACATTTATACAAAATGATTTGGAGAACCAAGCAAGCATTAAAAACATTGGATGGCGAGAAATTCTTGATCGTTAACAATTTTATTATTTTTTTGTCAAAGTTTTCTTCTTATAACTTTTTATTTTTGTCTAAGAAATTAAGTTTTTTAAATATATAGAATGCATCTCGAAAATTAGACTTTAAATAAGTGAAAAAATGAAAAAATATTATGAATTAGGACACTGTTTTTCAAATTCTTACATTAAAAAAAAGAAAAATGCTCGCATAACGAAATTTTTTATGTATATTATAACTTTGAAATTTATCTTGAAAATCTTTAATTTTATTAAAAAATTGATTTTTTACAAATTAAAGAACAGAATAGCCTTTCATTTTATTCTAGAAACCTTAAAATTACAAAAATCGTCGTATATTTTCAAATGCCGATGTTATAATTATAAGAATTTGACTTTTTGTGCCAAATACCATATCACTGCGATGTAATAATAATATTAAATATTACGTCGTTTGTTGAACATGTCGTTCTGCTCTCAGTTGTTTCCATGATGACTTGAGGGTTAGTGCCTAAGCATACGATCAGTAAGAGCTAATTTTGGGAGTGCGAATGAAAACTCCAAAAAATCAGGTATTAGTTTTAGCAACGTTTCGTTGGTCTTAACGCCAACCTCATCAGGCTTAGTCTATATCGTTAAGACGATCGTTATTGTCTGTAACATGTCTGTATCACATAATTAACTCTTCCTGATCGTATGCTTAGCACTGACCCTGAAGTCAATAATAAATATTGATTGATAAATATTTAATTTCATACGATTATACAGATGTGTACATTTTTCTTTTGCAAAAAAGCTTTAATAGTAAAGTTTTATCTTTAAATACTTTAATTTTAAACATAAGTTGTATTTATCGTATGATAAAATATTGTGACACTAAATTGTTTGTCAGATGAATATAAAAAGTATATGGAAATATTAGAAACATCATCAAAAAAATTAAAACAACTAAGAAACAATTCATTATTTTTCTACTAAATTTCTTATATTTTATTGAATTTTTAGGTTTCAAACATTTCTTGGGGGTGGGCGCGCGAAGCGCGCAGTAGGGTAAATGTATATATATATATATATATTGTAACGTGGCGAATCAAAGGTGTGTATAAGCACGTCACAGAGCCCTTATCATCGCGAATAAACGGCGAGAGTCTCAAAGATAGCTCTCTCTTTCTCTCGTGCATGTGGCTTACTAAGTATAACACGCGGAATTCTGATACAAGGCCCGGAGGCCGTAATAATACAAACAATCTAAGAGCTCAGGTTGACTCTCCCTCCCATGGTCCTACAAAGGTACCTTAGTAATGTGTATATGAAAAGTATCATGAAAGTAGGCTGTAGGTCTGTGAGCGATAGCTGTCAGTGTATTGGGAGGTAGCTTGGTAGCGGTGGTCGACCGGTGAGGCCGTGTCGGGTAGTGTGTGTGGCAGACCGTAGAGAGTACGTTGCGCCTGCGCGGCGAGACAAGGATAGACACTTGGGCTCGCTGCGAGGCTGGTACTGGTGCTGCACGACATGGCAACGTTAGACTCTCACCTGCCGAGCCACTAAGTAGCCGCAACACTGCAAGCTAGTGCCAACACACAACCTCGTACACTCGACGACGTTAACCAGGTCGCCCAAGCTCTCCGCTGCCCGTGACGCACGCAGCATCGCCAGGAACAAGACGATTAGTCCGGCCGAAATATTGAACTGGTAGGTGACGCCAAGTTATCTTAGTGCTGTGCAAGCAGTGAGTGAAAGTAGTCCTCCCATAACTACCTATCCCTGAATATATAAATAGAGTCAACCCGAAGCACCCCTATGGAAGTTATTAAAGTATAGCAACAAACGGATTAGTAAGCCACATCATAGGGAGTGTCCTTGTGGTGTGCCACTATAATTTTGTTTCAGTAATTACGTTGATTTTAATAAACACTCAGTTCACAACTATATGCAAAGTGTTATCTTAATTGGTAGTGCGCAGTGCTGATTCTAGTGGCAACAGACTAGTGCCGTTACATAGGTCATAAAAAGCTAGTCCACAATACTTGCTACCTATATTGCACTACGTGCTGCTGCAATCAGCGCTGTACACTGCCAGCTGAATCCCGGTCCCTTTCCTATGTAGAATTTAAGTACAATATTGTACTTAGTGTTACTATAAATAACGAAAAAGATTAAGGTTAAAAAATACACATGCACGCTAATCATAATCCCCGGCTAGCATATCACAATATATATATATATGTGTGTGTGTGTGTGTGCGCGCGCGCGGACGTCCACATAATCTCACTCTTGTCCTCATAATTACCCTTACATACATGTGATTCTCTATATAAGTAACCTCTGTGCGCGCTCGCGCAAACACACACACACAAACATCTATACACACGCATACACGCATGTATATAGTGTGTATATATATATATATATATATATATATATACACTAGTAAAGCTTCGCCCCCTACGTGCTCCATGTGCCAACCCCCCGTTCTTAAATAATAATGCTTAGACTTTAACAAAACCCCTGGTGGCTTCCTTCGGGGTCCATTGGTTAAAATCTGTTATGATTTATTTTTTAGATTGTATTATCATTATAATTGATTACGTCAATTAAAACTTTTTACGTTTATATTTATTATACGTTACGATTTTCACCACGCACAAACAGTAGAAAGAGAGGCTATGTATACAGATATATAGTCATTAAATAGAGGCCGTGTACGTAAAATATAAAGTGTTCATGTTTTTTTTTTTAAATCAAAAGTAAATCTGAATTCTTGTGAAATTCTGGTGAAAACTTCGAACATAAAGAAATGTTTCATTTTCTAAAAATTTTAGTAGAAAATCCTTCGACATTTGGCAAACTTCCATGGCTTACATTAGGAATGTTATATAAATTTTTAGATGATGTATTTATTTTTATCATGTTATAAAAATATATGCTTTGATCATTGGAAATTACATAGAACTAAAATAATACAAACAAAAAAAAGTATAACGTGGCCTACACCTTCAACCTATTAAATATAAACTATTAAGTTTTACAGTTCGTAAATATAAATATGTTTGGTTGTATTCTACATGTATAAATTTAATTTAATAAGCTAAGATAACTTATACGTTCAATTAATAAATGATAGAATTTTCTGCATAGATATTTTTAAAGTGTAAAGTGTGTCTATTTGTCTCATACTGGAAAAATAGACTGATAACGATGCGTGGTACGTAATAATGATGTTAGGGAGCATGGGGCATGAACTAAATGTGAGAGTGCCAAATTATTCCACTACGTCGTCACGCATCACGCATAAAACGAACAAAGTTAATTTTATTTTGTTGGGGGCCATTGCTTGGAACATTAAAATAGTGTGGTGGGGCTGTGGGGGACATGGGGGGCGTGGGGGGGCTGAATGGGGGGGCTAGTATATTTTTAACTATGTCAAAATCACGTATAAAACGATCGAATTTTACCTTATTTTGTGGGGGAGCTATTTAAAACAAAGTTTTTTTTGTGGGGGGACGTGGGGGGACGCGGGAGTGATATTGAGACTGCCCAACATAAAACAACTATATACTATAGTAAGATATATATAATTACTAACAACTTGTGTACGGGTATATGATGCATTCTTCGGCTTTACTATAGCCGACTTTTGACGCTAGAGAGTTCAAGCTATACTTGTCTCTCACAAGCCCAAGGTTTGGCCCCTGACATTTCAAACTTTGAACCTGAGCGGCCCCATTCTTATTAATTCACAACTATCTTAGGCACTAAACGGTGGTTGTACCAACTTTAACACGATCGCTGCTGGTGTTTGCTTTCTTACAGTCTGTATTTGTTTTGAAATGGAAAAGTACGTATTTTGGACCAAGACGTGTCGAAATTGGTACTGCAGTATCTTAAAGGTATTTGCAATTTAGCAGTCACAAATTGCACGAGTTCTCATTGGTCGAAATTTATTTGCGCTCAGGCAGGTAGCATGGTGAGGACTGGCTGTATGCTATTCTTCTTAGTTGCAGTCCGTTATGCACGTATTTGTTGTTACAGTTTACTTCGAGAGTTTGTACTTATTAAACTTAGGTTAACAGTTGTTTCTTATAGAATTTTTGACACTTGACTGATTGGTATAAGCCGTTTATTGCTTAGTTTCTCCATTCACAAGAAAAAGGCGTTTGTTTAAAAAAATGTCATTTTTACAATCTATTAGTGTTTTTGGAGCGTTTTCAGTATTTTTATCGTAGTCAGCTGGGTTATGAATATTAAATGTAAATTATTTATATCGTGAGCCCAAAATTTGAGTTAAAATCTTTGTTTTCTGGTATGTTACTATCGTACTACTTTATTAGATGTTTTCCATGAAAATCTCATCTCCGCTTGCATGAAAAAAACTACATTGTTTCTCCACATGAAAAGTAATAAGAGATATCTATACATGGATTTCAAACATGATTTTATCACGTTCACGTTAGGGTTTGAAACCATTTCCATACGATTTCTCATGTGTCAAAACCATGTAGTTTGTCTCAAGTGCGTATTATTAAAATTGACTTTATTGCGGTAGCAGATATCCAGAAATGAAAAAGCCATGATTTATAAGAATAATTTACATTTTATTCAGAGAGTTTTTGCCCATTATATAGGCTTACCTTATAAAAGAGCAAACAATGAGCTTAAATAATTAAATGATATCATAGCAGTCAACATTTGGAGCACATTAATAGTTTTTAGCTCCTGAGTCCACAAATATTTAACTTATTATTTAATGTTTGTCTTAAGTGACAAAATTGCAGCTCTATATTTATTGCAGTACATCTAGTAGTGAACTGTACTAGTGGCTTACAAAGTGCAGTTGATTATTTCAGATTACCTTGAAAAATAAAATTGTATTAAAATGGCAGTGATCACTATATTTATGAATTATCTGCTCTGTATCAAAACAGATACATACAAGACAAAAAACTGCCAATCAGTTATAAATAAAGTTATAGAAAAAGATACTTAATTTGACCAAGATTTGAACTCGGACTCATTTGATTCTGAGAACCTAATATCACTATTTTTTCCACCAAAACCTCTGCTAGTTTTCTTTACGACTTTACCAAAAGTATATTTAAGGTTTACCAAAAATCTATTTTTAATGTTTTGTCTGTAAAGCCCAACTTTAGCTCTGAGTAGTGCAAGTCTATTTAATTTTGGTCTTTTATTTACTTCTTTGGGGATTTTAAACTGACGATTTTTAAACAAAATTTATTGTTATTACAACAAAATAGTACTTGAAAGAATTATGAAATTTTAGATTATAAGCATTGATGGAACAATTTTTCATTACAATTTTACTAATTTATACTGTACGTATACAATACTTTAAAAAACTAAAATAGAGTAAAATAGGTAAACTTATTAAAAATCATACTCTTACATAATTAACTATCTTAAAAAGTTATATTTATGTGGACTGTACTAGCTATATATTACTGATAATTATATTCTAACAAATGCATTTGTTTTTCAATAATACGTAATGTTTAAATTTTTGAGTGAGTAACGACAAAATACATGTGGTCCATCATGTATACTTTTAATAATATATTTTTTTAAGATGGTAATTAGTTATTTTTAACTACCAGAGTACTACTCAGTAAAAAACTAATTATTTATGTAACTTACGTATTTCGTTGAAGTAAAATGGAAAATCTCCAGTCAGAGAACAATTAAGACGAGATTTTAAAAAAGATGTCCATCTATTACGAAAGCGGTGTGGCCCACCTCTATCATATTTACAAACTCTTGCAACACGAGAATATACTGCCTGAAATGAGAATTTTAAACATATCTTATTATTATTGAGTGCATCTTACTTATACGTAATATTTACAAGATCATTTTAGCTCTCTTACCGATTTAAAATAGACGTACGACTTCTAATATTTTATAATTGTATGCTTTTATCATTGTGATAATAACATAACCATAGAAACTTTACTAGTTTATTCGTTTAGATTTATAGTTTACAGTACTCTAATAGACATATAACCAGCGTGTGTTAGAGAACCCGCTAAACATGATGTAGAGTGGTAGCAAGCTACAAATTTTTTTTATGGGGGATGAATTTATTATTGGATCAATTTCTTATAATAATAACACAATGAAATAATAAGTGTTTGAATATGCATTAGATTATACAAAAATACCTGTTTTTATTACCCTAGACAATGTTGATTTAAAACTAGTTTAACCTTAAGAACTATATGCTTGGTCTTTAGTTTCATAAAAGATTATTATTACTCTTGCTTGTGTGCTATCATTTAAAAGTATTTTTTATCATAGAAAATCACCACTTTACCTCAAGATATTTTAATATGCTTTAAATAGCATTACTATCCTAAATGGCAGTGTTGGTAGGGTCTCCGTTATTTTTTTTAACAAAATATAAGATTGCTTGTCGTAACTAAAAGTATGATGTAAAGTCAAACTGATGTGCGTTAGAGGTTTGCAAAATACAGGCATTGCTAAAATAGCTGGCAAATAGAATAGAAAAAAAGTCTTAGGCTTCCTAATATTAAATTAATATTAATAAGTTGAGTGTGTTCACTACTTCCATTGGATCTTTAGACTTCAGCGACAGCATACAAATTGGCATTAGATTATAGAGTACTGATGAAGACTACGACAGAGCAGAGTACGGTAAGAAATTTTGCGAGATAGCTAGTAAACGCGAATAAATTAAGAGTGGTATTGAAGGCATAGTGTTCAAAAATTGATAGAGATGCAGAAAAAAAGAGATGGAGTAGTACCAAAGTCGTTTTTTGTCCTCCAAGTGTGCGTGTGTACGTATTGCAGAATTGAGAAAATTAGTTAACTATTTATTTCCTTAGATGTAAAAAAATTTCAACATTAAGTTTGGCTATTTTCCTCTAAAAATTTCTTACTTCATAACAAGTAACTAGTAATCTTATATATAGTAGGTTTTAGAAAAACAAGTAACATGAATAACATCGTAGCACAATTTGAGAGTTGCAATTGTAATTTTCTTCTGTATGAAATATATATATTCTTCTGTATGAAATACATATATGTGATAGCTGGGAGTTTATACACACAGTAAGTGTAAACCAAGCTGGCGCGCGGCTTTTTTCTTTATCATAAAAATACCAAACTGATTTTTTGTACTTTCTCAAAACACTGACTAATGGTCGAATGAGCCAACTACAAGCTTATTGATTATCAGTCTAAAATAATATGAAGAATGGTAAATATCTTTTTTCTGATATGATTCTAGAGTCAAAAAAATTAACGTACGACCTTCGGATTAACAGCATAATATAGAGTATGGACTTGGCTTAAAACACCATTTATTTAGCCAAGGAAATGTAGTCCGTATGGCAAAAACATAGTTAACACATTAAAACTTTTTTAATATCTTAAATAATAATTATCTGTAATTTATATAGAGAAAAGCAGGATAAAGTATTCAATAACATCAAATGTACAACGGTTAAATTACAGTATAATTCTCAGTATAGCTTTTGTCAATCCTAATAACTTTATCAATTACATTAACAGTGCTTATTTAATAAGTTAAATCGTATTTTAACATAATCGCTTTCTTTTATTGTACAATTTTCATATGTATTCTCATCCAGGCTATGAGTAGTGGCATACCTCACAAAATCTCTGACAAAGGTATAAGTAAGCAAGCCAGGCCAAAAAAAGTAGTAGCTTTAAAATAATACAAGCGTAATCAACGAGCCTTTACTAGAAAGAGAACAGTAGGGAGGAGAGGGGAGAGAAAAAAGGAAAAAAAGAGAGTGAGAGTTTATAATATCACCTGTTATCTTCAATAGTAAAATACTTGCTTAGATGTTAACAATGCTTAATCAAAAATGCTAGAGCGACAAATTTAGCGTTTCGCAGCTGTCACCGTAATTGCAACGGATCACGTCTCCTCCCTAGAAAAGTAATTATATGATTCACACGAAACAAAATTGATTCTGAAAATAGAAGTACAATGTGGCTATATCGTAAAACATGGAGTATACTTTAAGATTCTCAATGTGCGAAGGAGCATACATCTATAATCTCGATATCAATATTTTGGATATGCACGACTCAGAAGATAGTTGTAAGAGAGGCAGGGGTATTGTTTACAAAAATACCATAATATCTATAACCCTCTCCCACTTACCTATATGCTTCAATACTCGTCTAAATTGCACATGCCAAAAACACTAACACTGTAACTTTAGATAAAAGATCTACCGTATATCAAAAGTTTTAAGGTATTATTCATATTTTACGATGTTGTTATTCTACTTTAAGGGTGTCTTCCTTAGTATATTTATTTACTCTAGATCTTTGAAACTCAACTGTACAACATTTGTCAATAAGTAAGAAAATTACACAAATAAAAAAACATCATGATAAAGGTATCATAGAAATAATTTTTGAGAAACTGTATTTTTTGGAAAAAAGTGTACCTCAAATTTTGGATAATCTTGAAGGAAAACTGTCTAGAAAACATAATTCTAATCTTAAAATAAATAATGCAGTATGATGGTAAGATCTCAAGATTTTTCAATCGATTTTAAGATGTACATACAAATTTTTTAGCTACACAAGAGCTTTATAATTACAATAAATACTTAAGATTTTTGCAGCAAGAGAATTAGTTTATGTACCATCATAGGTTTTAACTGTATAAGAATCTTTTTAATTTTAGCAAGTCAGTTTTGTTACAAATATTTGAAGTTTTATAATAAGAAGCTTTGGTTTTTTGGAAGAATATTAATAAAACATTCTAATTTCAAACGATACCTAGGTTTACTGAACAAAAACACTAACTAGTTTTCGTCGGTAATTAAATTAAGTATGTGCAGCAAGTTATTAATCAGAAAGCTTAAATCATTTAATACGACGATTTGCTTTCTTCCACATTAAACACAGTCATTATAAAAAATATTGCATTGTAAATTATCAATCATATTTTTCATATGAAACGCATAAGTTGTATCCCAAAAATGCAGACTAAGCGTTGTCAAAAGTAATTAAAATTAACGTGGTATTTAATTATTTTAGTAGATATTTATTAATAAACTGAGTTGAAATCTTAGAGTAAATTAGGATTTAATATGTTCACCCACCAGTCATAGTCAAGAAACTTAGAAAAAAACCTTTTATCTCCGACTAAAAAGCCAAATAATCATTTACATCACAGTCGTGTAACCTAATAATGTGTGTACGTAGGTAAACGAAGCGGGTTCTAGGCCGGACCACTAATACTAGTACGGGGTCACCTTCGCGCCTGGCCTCACTCCAAGCCCACCCCACAGGCTACGAATACAAGCTGTGCCCATGGCTGCCGCGAACTCCCGTGTGCTCGTCCCTTCATTGTGCTCGTAGCGCCCATGACCGTCGTATCCGCCCATTTGCTCGCCCCGTTCTTGTGCCCGTAGTACCTACGGCTGACGTATCCAGTCGTGTGCGCGCCCTGCTCTTGTGCTCATGGCTGCTGAAATAGTGCCCAAGCCCAATATCCTTACATTAAGTCGGACCATCAGAACAGGCGCGAGTTTTAAAATATGTTTTTACAATTAATTTTTTTAGATGTAATGAACGCGTATATTAAAACGTAATTTAAAATTATTTTTACTTTATCGAGATATTCAGAAAATAAATTTTAGAATGAAGATTCTCTTGCCCTCAATGGTATTTGGATCTCTGTTTCCAGAGTAATAGACAGGTACGCTACTGACTGTATTACTAAAGAGTTGAAAGGTACCTGTACTAATACAGATATGTTCGAAAGATGGTAGCATAGTGCAGCACTGACTTATCTACATAAAGGGCGAATGTCTTGAAGATTACTTGAAAATGACTTTAGCAATATGTGTCACTGTCTTAAAGATAAGTGAAAGATAGATTCATAAATACTACTGAATGACTTTAAGGGGACTTAAAAATAAATAAAAGATAAATTTGTTTACACCTGTACGGTTATCTAATGAAATTTTTAACGTTGACTTAGCAGCACGATTGATAGGAGCCTCAACCAGACCCTTTTATCTGTGAAGTACAACCCTTGAATCTTGCCCAAAACAAGCGTAGCAAAAAAATATCTTAGTTTGCCTATTAAATTTCAGATGGCATTTGTAAATTGAAAAATAATAAATAGAATGATTAATTACTAAAAGCAATGGTTACATCTATTCCTTGGACTCAGGTAAATCTAGGATAAACTTTTTGTATAGTTTAACGTTATGATGTGCATAGTTGGCTTTGTACGCCCTATTACGATGGGGGCGAATAGCCGCCAGTTTTATTTTATCAGCCAGAGGACAGCTAAAATCTGTAATATCGATAAACTAGAATTTAAATCTCCCAAACCGTTGTTATCTCAATGGTCCAACACATGCACTTTCCTTGCATTGAGAACTTAACTGTTGACAGCCTGTTTAAATCCTACCATACCTACTAGTTTGTTAATTAATTACTTGTAACTTTTTCACTACCTGTAGGAATTTATGTAATGTTTATCTCGATTAGTTTGCGCCCTTGTTGTGTTGCAGGAAGAGGTGCGAATGTATGTGTGTGTCTGGGTGTCGCTCAGTGTATCGAGTGGATGGTTTCTCGGTTTGTCGGAATATTGCCAGTGGTAGAAAAAATAAGAGAGATATCAGGGCATAGTTTTACGTGGTGAGGCAGCGACAGTCTAGTTCAGTATGGGCCAGTGAAGCAAGCAGATGTGCGGCCTGGCTGCTCTTGGTGCTTTGCATATACAGTGCTCATCAGAGCATCATCTTCGTCTTGGTGAGACAGTCTTTTCCTTCAAGGTCGGACTGCATCTTGACGAGCTTGACACCAGCCGAGGAACTCTTCGTTCTGAAGTCGCTGCATCTTATAGTTAGACGCCGTTGATCATCACCGAGTCAAGCCGTCGGCCACATCGAGAAGCACAAGAGCTGCGTGCCAGCACATTGAAGCAAATCGTCACTGCTGTATATAGATAGTTTAAAGACGAAAAAGAAAACAGAAAGCCAATTTGAAACAGGTATTTTAACCTTATTTATTGTAAGTGTGAATTAAGAAAGCGAGCGGTCAAGCACGTTGTTTTGTTATTTTTAACTGATTCAAAAGAAAAGAAAGTACTAATTGTTCCAGTCATCCATAAATTGTTACAGTTAGTTCATTATACCTTCTGATTCTTTGTTTTATTTATTCTTCCACGCAACCAAAGTTATTTGTCGTTGCTCCATCTCGTTTACTTATAAATTAATTAGTGGTGACTTCAACATAATTTATTAGAAGAACGTGGTTGTGTTGAGGTAAAAGAAAATCATCGTATTGAGTCTGCGTTAGGTTCGTGTAACTAAAGTAGAATTCAAAACAGCAGGTAGTTTGGATCGCTGGACGCCATTGATTGCTTCTTCGTTCGTTTGCTGTTGCGTTGAGGGAAGTCGTCTTGTCAATCTTTAGCTTACACGACATAAACATCAAACACTGTTTCACAACAAAGGTGGGAGGTGAGACCGATCAGTCATATTTGACATCGCCGTCATATCTACAGCGTGTTTACATTTTGACGACGGAGAACTTGTCAACATGAGGCTTCCACCTAGCCAAGGTCAACTACTATTGTGAACTTATAGGAGTTCGTTAACTATGTTAAATAGCTACGTATATCTGCTGGCTCAACCGAAGTTTATGTATTTGTTGTCGTTTCGCTTATATTTGCGTTATACATATCGTTGTATATTATCGCTTCCGTTCTCATGGCATACGTTAAATTTGAAATAATTATGTCCAGTGTTGATATCGTTTTTCAACTTGCGACTTTGACTCTTGCGTTATACTTGCGCTGTACATATTGTTGTATTTCGAGCACGTTTATTTAACATTCGTTTAACTTGAAATAGTTATTGTAATGTCGATTCTTTTGCATTTCTGAAACTCAAAAGTATTATTGAATAGCACAGTGGCTGAAAAAGAAATGACTAAGCAAGTGAAGCGGGTAAATTTAATTTTGAATTTTTTGTGCAAGACATTCGAGAAGGTCAGTACTGCTAAACAAACAATTAAATATTTTGAATCTTAAATTAGATTGTTGGAGCAGTATTGGTCAACGTTTGTTATAGAACATTATGCTATATTAGACGACGAATCACTTCTCGAAAATCATGAATTCAAAAAGGACTCTTATTCGTACGTGGAGTCTGCATATATTGAGCCACGTGCTACTACAGAGGCAAAATCTAAATTACTTAACACTGTTCATCGGTTCCAATGAGTAATGCTCCAGTACTTTCAAGCGATGCGGTAAATTCTGCGTTGCCAGCATTGTTGTTACCCACGTTTTCTGGTCACCAAGAGGATTGGGAGAATTTTAAGCAGCGCTTCGAGGCTGCTAGAAGGGTTCAGTCACGTATTTCGGGTGTTGCAAAATTACAGCATTTGTTAAATTCAGTGCAAGGCGCTGTCGTCCAACGATTAAAGGATCTGACAGTCATCGAGGCTAATTATGATGTCGCGTGGAAGCGCTTGCTGAAGCGTTATGATAATAGTCGACTTAATCTTGCTACTCATTTGGAGAGGTTGATTTAGTTGCCTGAAGTTCGCGTTCATAATGTTGAAGATCTTTAAATGGTAGTTCATTTTGCTGAGGAAACTGTGCAGGCTCTCGTTGATTTAGACTGGCTTATTGATCAGTGTAACCATTTTGTGGTTTATTGTGTGGTTCGTAAGCTCAATTCAGATACGAAAGAGTCCTGGAACGTGTCACAGGAAAACTAAAAAGAATTTTCGAACTATAAAAAATAAATTTCGTTTCTAAAGCGTACAATTCGATCTATAGACCAGTCTCAGTCAAGGCCTCAAATTGAATCGCGTGCGCAAAGTCAACCATGTGCAACTTCTACAGGAAAACCATACTCTTTGGCTATTGTCACTCATATAGGTCGTAAACATTCTAATGCATTATGTGTATGCTGTTAAAATAATCGCGATTTTTATATGTGTAATAAGCTTCGAGTATTAGGTTTACCATTGTGTTTTAAGTTTTGTAAAAAAAACACAGCTTTGTTTAACGTGCCTAGTCAAGGGTCACCGCATGGCCAATTGTCTCTTGAAGCGGAGTTGTAATCATAGCGGAAAACGTCACCACTACTTACTCCACATGCAGGGCTGAGCTGACTCGGGATATGCTTCTTTGGAGACTGCGGCCCATCAGGCTCAGACAGGTCCATCGAGCTCGGCACTTGGTGGGGAGACAGTTTATTCGGATGGATCTGCCCTCGTTTTACCACGTCCATTGGGAGTTGGGTGCTGTTGGTCACTGCCAGTATAACCATTGGTAATCAGGATGGTGAGTTGTCAATAACTCGAGCGCTCATTAACCCTACTGCTAAGCGGTCATTTTTGTCTGATCGCATTGCTTCGTGTTTGTTGCTCCCTTATCGTACGGTTTTGATATCGATTTCTGGAGTAGGCTCGGCAATTCGCACACAGGCTTCAAAGGAAGCTACTACAGTATTGGCTTTGGGATTCGACCCAAATTTTTTAATTAAATGTCAGTTTACTGTATTAATCGAATTATCTCGCTTGCTTCCCTCAAGAATGGTGGAGATACTGAATAGTCAATATTTGAGTGGTCTGCATTTGACGGATGAAAGGTATTCACTGCCTGATGGTATCAACGCGATTCTAGGCACTTATGTGTATGCTGACATTCTCCAAGAAAGGCTTCGACGCGGGCCTTCTGATTCTCCTGTACCTCAGCTCACTGCCTTCGGGTAGGTTCTGACCGGGTCTGTTCCGGATCTCACTAAGCAGTTATCGTCTACTCAAGCTTGTTACGTTTAAGTCATTGATCGATTAAAATTTCTGATTTTTAAATTTTGGGAGATTCAGGAGGTTCCTTGCAAGCCCATATTGTCAACTGAAGATGAATATTGCAAAAACTACTTTAGGGAAGCTACTACTCGTGATAGTTCAGGTCGTCTTGTTGTTCATTAATCTATTCGTTCTCGTGATTCGTTATGCAATTCCAAGGAAATTTCTTTCGCATGTTTGACGCATTTGGAGAAGTGTAGGTCAAAATCTAAGGAACTTGAGGCTGCCTAAGCCAAATTTATGATTAAGTATAAGGAATTGGATCAATTAATGACAATGCCTTCATCAGAGATGAAACTAGCTCAATGTTACTAACCTCATAATACAGTTTTTCGTAATGACCCTACTCGTAAGATTAGAGTTATCTCCAATGCTTCCCAGAAGTATGCCAATGGTCGTTTACTTAATGATCTTCTTCACTCGGGACCCAAATTGTAGGTCGATATTTCTGCTTCGATAATTGGTTGGCGTTTTTATTGATATGTGTTTTTAACGGACATCGTTAAGATGTTTCGTCAGATTCTCGCGCATGCTGAGGATCGTAAGTGGCAGCACATCCTCTGGAGATAAAGCCCTTCCCGCTGCTGACAGTCATGTATGGCACTACTCCTGCTCAATTTTTGGCAATTTGCACCTGGCCTCTCATGCAAAGGAGTTACTTGACGGTTTAGAGGGGATCTATGAGGCTGAGGTTCTAGTTGAGCAAGAAAAAACGGTCTCAACGCTGGGATTAATGTGGACTCCTCGTGCAGATGAATTTCTCTTTGGGTTAGAGCTTTCCAAATCATCAACACGGGTGACTAAGAGGGTCGTTATGTCGAAGATGGCTCGATTATGTGATCCTCTTGGATTTTTATCTCCTGTGATCATCGTTCCTAAAATTCTCATGCTGGACTTATGGTTGGAAAAGCTGGATTGAGATAAGGAGCTTACTGGTGAGGTAAGGTCTCGCTGGTCGAGTTTTCCTTCTTCGTTGACATTCTTAAGTGAGATTAGGATTGCTCATCCACTGGGGGTTTCAGTGTCTGATGACTGGAGTCCGCATAGCTTTTGTGATGCGTTCCAAAGAGCATATTGTGCAGTAGTGAATTGTGTAATCTCTATGGTTGTTAATATGGTTAACTGTGAGGAGAGTTGTTGCTTTGTTATTTCGTTGGCGTAGTAAGGTTAGTGTCCGTGGGAAAAATGGTAACTTTTTATGGCGTTGTCTTGGCGGGTGGCCTGAACGGCAATTTTCCGTATTGTTAGCGTCATTCTTTCGCTCAGGAAATGAATTGCCTTTTTAAAAATCGCGCCTTCCTAACCAACTCGTGCTCGTTACGTTTATCGCCATTTTCTAGATAAGAATGGATTAATGAGAGTGTTCTTCCTTTTTTGTCGTGTTGACTCCTAGTCGGTCGTGTAAGTGACTAAATCTGAGAAATTAGTCGTGTGCGCTTTAAATTGTACTATATAGAGTTATAAAATGAGAGCAATGAGTGAGTAGTAATGTTTTATTGAAAAAATGGAAATTATGATTAAAAATTATAATAGAGAATTATGTGTGCTAATTTTCTTATAAGAGATTTTAATTTTTTAAAGTAATCTTGTATTGATAAACTCATCTTCCCAGTAATTATTTGACTTTCATTGCAGTAGAGAGTTGAGACTCATTGTTGTAATTAAAGTTATTTTAAGCTCGAATCATGATCATGAATTGTATATTGATGAGTTTATCCTTACGATGTACAATTTTGTTCAATTAGTTGTATTTTTATGCATTTTATAATTGGCATATTCACATTGAATTTGTGAATGATTTTTTAGTCGTAGCCTTTTATCCAAACAAGAAGATTTAATTTAATTAATTGTTGCTTGGCCGCACCAAGGTAGGCGGTGTGTTGGGATGTGTGTGATGTTTATCTTGATTATTTTGCGTCCTTGTTGTATCGTGGGAAGAAGAAAAAATTAATGTGTGTGTATGGGTGTCGCTCAGTGTATCGAGTGAATGGTTTCTCGGCTTGTCGAAATATTGCCAGTGGTAGAAAAAATAAGAGAGATATCAGGGCATAGTTTTACGTGGTAAGACAGTGACAGTCTAGTTTGGTATGGGCCAGTGAAGCAAGCAGATGTGCAGCCTGGCTGCTCTTGGTGCTTCACCTATACAGTGCTCATTGGAGCATTATCTTCGTCTTGGTGAGACAGTCTTTTCCTTCAAGGTCGGACTGCATCTCGACGAGCTTGACACCAGCCAAGGAACTCTTCGTTCTGAAGTCACTGCATCTTATTGTTCGACGCCGTTGATCATCGCCGAGTCAAGCCGTTGGCCACATCGAGAAGCACAAGAGCTGCATGCCAGCACATTGAAGCAAATCGTTACTGTCGTATGTACATAGTTTAGAGGCGAAAAAGAAAACAGAAAGCCAATTCGAAACAGGTATTTGAACCTTATTTATAGTAAGTGTGAATTGAGAAAGCAAGGGGCCAAGCACGTTGTATTGTTATTTCTAACCGATTCAAGAGAAAAGGAAGTACTTATTGTTCAAGTCATTAATAAATTGTTACCGTCACTTTATTATACTTTCTGATTCTTTGTTTTATTCATCCCTTCACGCAACCAAAGTTATTTCTCATTACAATGTCTCATTCACTAATTAATAAATTAGTGGAGACGTCAACATAATTTGGTAGCAGAGTGTGGTTGCATTGAGTGAAAAGAAAATCATCGTATTGAGTCTTCGTTAGGTTCATGTAACTAAAGTGAAGACGTCAGCAATATCTTACTTTTAAATACTTTCCTACAATAATGGATCATCTTTTATTATTACTTTTTTTTGATTTGTTTTTCCCTTGTTTAGTCCACTTAACGAAGCTGTCGATGAAATTTTAACACTTTTTGTATTTTCTATCGAACCCTTTCTTTTCTGCGCTCTGACCATGTCTCATGACAGTAAATAGATAAATGATGGTAGCAAAATTATGCATCAGTCTTTAGAGCTTTACACCTCACCATCATGATATTAATTATGTAACCTGTCAATTAAAATCGCTTATAACCATCATGTTGAGGAAACGATAGTTTATTACGTGAAAAGTTTTCTGTTAAGATAAGGAGCCAAGATTTTTTCTCATCATTCTCCTTGGTAGAAAGTTTTTGATACTTCAAGTTTCCGGTAAATTTGCATTTTGTTGGTCCATGCGACATGCTAATTAAAAGATTCAACAGTTTTTCTTATCTTTTTTCATAAATTTTTTTTTTGGGTTCTTTTTTTTTTTCACCGACTCAGATTTTATTTCAAATTTATTATCCCACTCTTTTTATCTTCGCTTGCACTCTTTTTTTTCTTTTTTGCTCTAGCTGCTGCTTGGACCTTTCTTTTTGACAGTTGAAAGACAAATAACGTTGGTAAGGCCAAGCGCATAGCTTTTATAGCTTTACATGATTTTCTTAACGTCTCCACTCATTGGACTGTATTGAACAATACAATCGTGTAGACTCAAGTAGTAGGCTGATGTATTAGTGGAGAAATTATCATGAAATTTAAATTACAAACGCATATTAATGAAATTTATTAGAAAGCTAAGAAGAAGCAGCAGATATTTGTGAGGTGAGTATTATAACAAATGATTTAGATTTCACTTTTTTATTATATCAAAAATTAATTTTTTTGCTCATAATAAGATACTTAGTCAGATAAATGTAACGAGTGGAAATTGAAAGGTGCCTGCAACGTAAATAAAGAATACAACTTCAAGATGCTGTTGCAGCAGGAATTTGAAGATTTAATTTGTTTTATAAATGTGTTTATAAGAAAATCTTAAATTAGACGCAGGGTCAAAGCTAACCAAAAAAAAAAAACACACTTTTATTGGCTCATAAACTACATTTCTTTCGATACATGCATACAGTACTCAGACAGCTTACAGGCAGCTTTCGCTAACTAGTTGTACAGACTTACAAGTTGCACTGTACTAAACAATTTCTTATTTAATTTATCACACAGAGGTAGTTAATTTGCAACTAGACTAGACAAAATGAACTTTTCCCTCAAAAGCATGGTTTTTTGGTGGCATCGCAGAGACTACTTAATTGAGCAGTTCTGCACGTGGGATAACTAATCAGAAAAGGCGGTTAATTTAAACAAAAACTAAAATAATTATCTTAAACACACATCTACTGGAGGATTTGTCAATGACTCATTTTGCTTGGACCGATGCACCAACCACAATCAAAGGCGTGATGTTCAAAAAATGACATCTGTTTCACAAAGGTGCGATATTTTTACTGTAATATAAATTTTTAAAATGGACATACATGTCAAACAATCAGTGCATACTGATTGCTTGTAATATGGAGATTTAGATCACAATAAGGATAATATTTTAAATTTAAACAGAGTATCACATTTCTTATGTTAAAGTGATGTAACTTACAGGCACTAGCAGCTCTTTTATTCTTTCAATTTGTTTGAAAAGCTAGTGTAACGTAATGTGGCTTTTCCAACTGACTGGACTTTTTGACTGTCGAGATATGCTTTGATTTTGTGGGCTTCTCTACGGAAGTTGACTAAATTACCGTCTTGATTGACAATAACCAGTTGTATGTATTCGATGATGCATCCAAAAATAAGTAAGTAAATTATTGAAGATAGTACTTTAATGATCTTATAATCTAGTGGTACAGCTGGAGAAATTCATAAATTTTATAAGCTTTTTCTCCCTTTACATAGGTTCCAGTAGTGATATTAAATTCATCTCCGAGCGCATTATTTTTGAGAATAGCTACAAATGAATCTGAGCTGTGGGTTGTACTGTCTTTAAGAACACGTTCAGTGAAACCTAAGTGACGGCCTATAGAATCTTTTGGTCCAAGATCGATTGTATGACAAGTGATTACACTACGAAATGTGTTATTGTAAGGTTTGATATCAATAGTTATATCGTTAGACTGTAATACGTCCACTAAAAATAACTCTCCAATTTCGTAGCTTCCTGTAGAAAAAACAACCACTTGATTAGCCACGTAGAATCTATCATTACCTCTATCAATATTTGAAACCGAATTAAATAATAGGAGTTTGACTAAGCAAAAAAGATAGTTGTGTTTTGATATCAACTTGATGAGTAGAGAAAATTGTACTTTTAATTCAGAAGAAGTTCCAGACAAACTTAGCGCTAACGTTTCTTCCATGACTGCTTAAAAGAGAATGAATGATGTTGCTCTACGACATTATCTTATATACTATTTGAGAGAAGTTTCAAGCATAAATGACCACAATTATGAGGATCATAATCTTGACATTTTACATGGTTACACCTAACAATGGCAGCTCCCAAATATAGGATTAAATCGATGGGTGGTTATTGATTGCCAAAACTGTTCAAATAGGATATTTGTTTTTATTCAGTTTTTCTACAAATTTTTACATCGATGAAGATGAGAAAAAAAAAAGCTCAGAATGTTTTAGAATTAAGAAACCACTACCTATGGATAAAAATCTCTCAAGACTGGAAATGGATCAGATGTCAACGAAAAAAGTAAAATATTTTGTATGTGACAGATATTTGCATTTTTCGTACTCCAAAGATAAGTTTAAGACACATGAACTTGATTGTGCTAACACAAACAAGTTCATGATGAAGTTACTAAATGAAGGAAACAACATTTTAAGTGTAAGTACTTCAATTTTATTAACAAGTCACTTGCGTCATCTATGCGGACGCCGAGCGATTACTTGAGCCTATAGAAAATCACTTACGTGCATTTCAAAAGCATAAAGCATAAAGCATGACAATAGCAAATAATCTTATACGAGTTTTCAAAGAGAAGATGATAATATGGAGACTCCAGCAGAGTTGGTCACTCGAGAACTGAAAGCTATCACAGAATATCTGTAATAGTTATATGAATATGCAAAGCCAATGAACTTGACTAATGCAGAAGGGGATGAGTTAAGAAAAGCTGAGACTTGCCACATTTGTGGTGACTCATTGAAAAAAAATTTGAAGAAAGTACAAGATAATTGTCATCTAACTGGAACATTCAGCTGTGCTGCTCACGAAAGTTACAACATTCACTGTCTGCATTCAAGGTTCATTGCAGTGATATTTCACAATCTAACAGGCTATGACTCACACTTTATTATCAAAAACTTACCCAAAAGAGAATTTTTTGACAGAAGAATCAAGAAGAATCAACCTTATTACCGAAAACAAAGAGAAGTACATTTCAATCGCGAAGCAATGAAGGGCAGTGACATTAATTTTCGATTACTCGATTCGTTTCGATTCATGCCTTTCCCCTTGAAAAAATAAGCATCATATCTGATTAAGTGTGATATCACCAGCAATGAATTCCAACGTGTTTACAGTGAGGAGTAGATGAGATTTTTGCTGAGAAAGGTAGTATTCCCTTGCAACTATGTTAATTCTGTAGAAGCTAAGAGAAAGAGTGCTGCCATCTAAAGTGAAATCTCACAGCACCCTAAACGATAATTAAATTTTTGATCCAGACTATGAGCATGCGCAAAACGTTTAAAAAACAATTGGAATTCAAGCACTGGGGAAGTACTTTTGTTCTTGACTTGATGTCTTTGAGAACTTTCGCCTCACATACTTGGCAGCATACGAGTAAAATCCTGCGTATTATTACACCATACCTGGTCAGATGTAGGACACCATGCTGAAGCTCACCTAAGTTGAATTAGAACTGCTTACAGGTATAGATATGCTTTTGTTTGTAAGAAATGGTATTAGAAAAAGTGTGAACTAGTGCTGCAATCGTTTTGCTAAGGCAAACAACAAGTACATGAAAGAAGATTATGTTCCAGACGCCAAAAATAAACATCTAATATTCTTTGATGCAAATAACTTGTAAAAATGGACAATAACATAGGCATTATCAAGACATGACTTTCACTGGATCAACCACATTCCATAATTAATCTTCTCTGATGTATCAGGTAATGGTTATGTTTGCGAGGGTAATGACTGTTATGGCTACGTACTACAGGTATATCTAGAGTATGCAGTAGCTTTATTGGAGGTAAATTTGACGTCTCCAGTAGCTATCCATGATGAACCCAAAGATTTGCCGTCCTTCCGACAGCATATTGCTCTCCTTAACTCCAAGCAGCAGAAGCTTAAGACGACGTTGTATGATAAAGGGCGATATGTCATATACCGAAGCATTGAAGCAAGCTTTCACACATGGACTGATGCTTAAGAAAGATTTTTAGGTCTTACGCTTTAGAGAAAGTCCATGACTTAAGCCATACGTTGATCTCAACATCGAGAAAAGAAAGCAGAATAAAAATAAGTTTGAAAAGCTTTTCTTTTAACTCATGAATAACGCTGTATATGGTCAGACCATAGAGAACGAGCGAAAACGAGTAGATGTTAAGTTTGTTAAATTGTGACAAGGATGCTACAGCGCCGAAACACTCATAGCCTGATCAAACTTCCACAGTCGCTCTATTTTTGCAGAAAATCTTGTGGCTAATCTGCTAGCACGTACAGAAATCAACGCGAAAAAGCCAACATACGTTGGTTTAAGTGTACTCGACATATCAAAGACTTTTGGATATAACTTCGATAACTTGAATGTGGCAAAGTCTCTTTTTTTCCTCAAAGCTTCAAGCGCCAGAATTAGAGTCAATCACGATAAGTAATAACATTTTTTTTCTGATGTCATTGTGTGTGTTTGGTCTGATTTTCGGCTTTACTGGAGAGGTACTGAGACAGTGGCTAACTAGCTGAAAAAATAAAAAAGGCTTGTAATTACCAACATTCATTCGTAACGTCATCAGATGTTAGAAGTTTAGCTCGATAATCCACTGACACCATGCTTTGAGACCGACGCAGCTAGATACGTGGAGAAAAAAGATGATACGCTGGACGTGAAATCTCGCCTCGAGCACGAGACACCGAAGGGACCACGGGAGCTTAGTGCCAGAGCGAACACGAGTGAAAATAAAATGGGTGTGACATCCTTCTAGAACAGGGACAGTAAAGGGGAACTGGAATGTGGGGTATTGCGATCATCCACCAAGAGTTTAGATGTGAGCTTCCCAGTTTGGTCAAGTATGGCTTAGACTGTAAGAAGATCGGCGTGCCTCAAGCCCGTTGATGCGTTTAACTTCCTGTCACGGTCGTACCCTATTTCAGTGCCAACGACAGTTACTACGTCGACGACATATACGTCACCGATCATGTCCATGTCATTTCTGCCTCGGAGGCCGGGATTAGTCCCCCAGATTCCGATAAATCTCCACTTCACCGGACAAGTACCGGCCGTAGATTTGGGGTATATTGGCTTATGCGCTTTCAGTTTATTTAACCGCGAGAAAATTTTGCTATCTGGGGAAACCATAGCACCCGAAGCGGCTGGATTTGATCCAAAGGCCGGAGTAGCAAGTGAGAAGACTGTGGGTCAAAGTACGCATCAAACTTACAAATTTAGAAGACCGCGTTTTAGAATCAATCACTCTCTGGAAATGAGACCGATAGAGAAACTAGCACCAAGTCGTAGGAAGTCCCCTACGTTGAGATTTAGTAAGCCGATCTTTCTTACTCTACCTAACAAAGGTTGTCGCCCCCAACTGGTAATCCCAGACCACAGCCAACAACTATACCAAACGGCCGTGGAATGGATAAATTAGTTGTCGAGCCCGCCTGTCAGTACAGTTAAGAGGGGTGATCTGAGCGACCAGCGCTTGAACGAGACGTATGCTCAATCAACTACCGATTTACGCAACTCAGCGATGAGGGTGTAAGAATCGGAAGGTAACAACCAAGATCACCACTGGATTTTCTCCCAAACCAATAGAATAAGGTATTCCTCTCGTGACTCGGGTCGATCATAGGTAGACTCGCGTTTAAAGAATAAAGATAAAAAAAGCTACGTAACCCGTGAGGTCAAGGAAAATGAGTAATCTTCGGGGAAATTGCATGGCCTAGCACCACGTCGAAATGATGAGTGGATTATTGTTTTTTTACGGTGGGGTACATACCAAAATGCCAGGGTATCGCGTACAAATACGGGAGGCAAGAGCGCCCAGTATCGCCCTGGTGCGTCAGGCTGACGCAAGGTTTACTAGGTCCTAGCACTTTTCCTACCCTGAAGACCATCATCACTTCAAGTCCACTCATCCAACTTTCTTATCTGACTGGATAAGACCAGGAAGGGACTGGGGAGAGCGAGATAGCGATAGAGACCTAAGAAAAAGAGAGAACGAGAGTAAGGCTACGCAAGTCAGGAGACAAAGTCACGACCCTCGAACTGACCAACGCCCTCAAACTACATCGTGTATTCCAGGAGAATACTCGAGTACTAACAGCAACAGTGAAGTCGAGTTTGCGTGCCAACGCATCCGCAAGCGTAATGTACAACGTAGTGCCATAACGGAGCAAAATGAGACAGAGAGGATATATCAACGAGAGATTCGTGCTGCCAAAGCTCTCCAGAGTTGAAAGCTCCAGTTTTCCGCAGAAGATAGAAACGAGAATCCTGAAGACTTTCTCGAGTGCCTAGAGGATTTTCGCGTGAGCGTAGGGGTAAGTGAGGAAGATTTTAATCAGTGACAGTTTATTGGAGAGTATGACCGCAAAGATCTGCTAGATGACTTACGTTGGCGTATCCAGAAAAAGGGGAAAAAGGTTTATGACTATATAACAAGCGTGAGGTATATTGTGTCGCGGTTTACCAAGCTGCTGTCAGCCAAGGCTGTCACTGAAACCACGTATCAAAACTTACTTGCAAACTATCGGAAGGCAATGAGTGGCCAGCTCATACTGTCACTGGACGATATCCAGGAATACAGACGACGGTGGTAACGACAGACGGCTTTAGGCAGCAAGTATGTGCCACCCCTGCCACCGGAAAAGATGCACGTGCCCAGTGCCGCGTTCATTAGCTCCACAACGAAGGCTAAAATAGCCGAAGTCACAGAGGAGAACTCTGAGGCGATCACGGCAATTCAAAGCAGTCTCAGGGTAAAAACGCCGGTAAAAAAAAAAGTCAAGGCAAAAGGCCTGAAAAGCCAAATACCGCTGCCCCATCATTTTCCACGCCAGCTCAGATCCAGAATTTTTAGACTCCAAGCCTTGTGAGTCCACTGGTAATGCATCCATCATATGCAACCGCCATACAAGTAACGCAAGCAAGCGTAGCACCCGAATCAGTAGCGCCTGTTTGGAGTGGGACACAATGGCCATTCCTGTAGGGAGGAAGAGCGTATTGTATCTCGAGAACGCCCCAGATGACTGACTATGGTAAGCCGCAGCCGCAGCTATTCCAGTGTCTGCCAGAACATACGTGTGTTGTTTATGGAGAAAGGTGATGAGAACGCAGAAAAGCCAGATACTGCGAAATTAGAGGGAAGGGTGAAGCGAGTTGTGCCATCAGATAACGCGACGTGTAGCGAGAGCTTAGGAAATCGGCGTGATGTATCAAGTGTCAGAAAGAACAAATGGCTGACGCCAATTAATTAAAAAGAGATGTCCCGTAGAGGTAGAAAACAAAAGGAAGCGCGGAGAGGTGTTAAAGACGAGCAGATTTCATGGGAATGGTTAAAGTCCAAGTTTAGGGAGTCACAGCCAGAATTCCGAGAGATGAAACCCATAGCCAGCGAGCGATGGAAGGTGATACTTGCGGTAAAAGAAATGTTGAGGAAAAATACTTATAAACGAGTAGCCCAATTTCCAGAGATGAGTCACACCGCACTTTTTCCTCGATCCATGGTTCCCCCACCGGTCATAACAGCTGGGCGTACTAGTGCCGAGAAAAAGAGTTATTTTAGGATTGGAGATATCATAAGCTTGCGTGTAGGGCTTTGTAAAGAGAATATCGCTAGGGTAAGCGATGACAATCGAAACTATCTACGTGTTTCATTGGGAGGACAAGAATATAAGGCCCTGTTTGATCCAGGGGTAACGTCATCACTGATCAGGCCGAAGTTGGCCGAACGATCTAAAAGGCACCTAATACCGAGTAAATCAGTGATGTGCAACGTTAATGGGGGAGTGACGAATGTATTAGGAGTGTTTAAAATGCAGCTAGACAGAGATCCTCCAGGAGAAGTTTGATTTTTCAAGGCCGTGCCCAATATTAATCAGGACGTTCTCTTGGGCATGGATTTTTTTCAAGCTTTTAACATCAAGGTTAAGTTTGGAGAGATATTATGGTGAGTGAGTGGAGGGACTTGGGCCTCTTTTGTCGGGGGAAGCAATGAGCCAGAGCAAATTTTTTATGCGGAGTGTGCGGGAATAACAGAGATAGGTGTAGACCAGAGAGCGAGCGTTAATATAGTAGTTGATTGAGTTTTAGCGTCAAGTAGCGTAGCGCCTGACGTGACGAATCTTACGGCACATGTGATAAAAGTTACTGATCATACGCCAGTGATGATTAGGAAATTGGATGAGACGTATAGATTTTGCATCGATTTTTGTGATTTGAATAAGGTGACAAAACGGAACGTATACCCATTACCGAGCATGGACGCGATTTTGAACAGGATGAGAAACGCTAGATACCTATCGAAAATTGACTTGAAGCAGGCATATTTTGAAGTACTAATGGAGGCTGCGAGCAGAAAATATACGGTTGTTTTAATGCCAGCATCAGGATTATGGCATTTCCTTTGGATGCCGTTCGGACTGACAAACGCACCAATGACTTTTCAAAGGCTTATAGAGGCACTTTTTTGCCTCAACCTGCTACTGATAGTCTTTGGTTACTTGGGCGATGTAGTAATAGCTACCAATGACTTTTTCAAGCATTTACAATATTTAGAACTTGTGTTGCAACGAGTCACGGAAGCTGTCTTTAAAAGGAAGAAATGCGAGTTTTGTATGTCGAGACTGACTTATTAGAGCTTTCTATTAGATAACGAAGGTTTGAGGCCGGATCCTAAAAAGGTGGCGCCCATTTTTTACTATCCAGTGCCAAAGGACGTTAAGCAGTTCACCGTTTCTTAGGAATGGTCGGATGGTACAGCCAATTTATAGATAAGGATTTAGAGCTGAAAATTCCTTTAATCAAGCTATTGTATAAAAGGCAAACGTGGAAGTAGGAAGAGGAACAGTTAGAGTCGTTTAAAAAGATCAATCGAGCGTTAACAGAAATGCCAGTATTAGTGAGGCTGGATTTTCAGAGACCATTCACGGTACAGACAGATACGAGCAACTACGCTATTGGCACCATGTAAGCCCAGGAGGCAGACGACGATGAACACCCGATCGTATATGTCAGTCATGTCTTCACTCCAGCCGAGAAAAATTATCGTGTAACCGATAAGGAGTGTCTCGCTGTGATTTTGGCTCTTGAAAAATTGAAACCTCACTTAGAGGGATATCATTTCACCGTAATCACCGATCACGGCTCGCTTAAATGGATTCAAGATTTTATTTAATTGATATTATAAGGAAAATTATACAGGTATCGGGCCGATCCCCTATTATAGAAAAAGCGGGTGATGACCGATGCGCACAGTGCACCGTCGAGTGGGCATATGGGTATAGAAAAGACTAATGACCGAGTAGCGCCCGAGTATTATTGGCAAGGCATATATTATGACGTTGAGAATTTTGTAAAAGCGTGAGAGCTATGCCAGAAATTTAAGGTACCACAGACGTCAAACGAATCGTTGAAAGACTGGGGCTATCGTAGTGGCTGATCTAATGAAGTTTTCGACGAGCAAAAGTGGACATTAGTACTTGAGTGTCTTTCAGGACTTGTTTACGCAATGGATTGAGGTAAAGCCTTTGTGTAAAGCGGGTGGGAAAGGTGTGGCGCGAGCGTTGGAAGAGTTAATTTTATTTCGGTGGGAGATGTCAGAGTACTTCTTGATCAATAACGGCCGTGACTTTGATAAAATGTTAATCGCCCAGACACTAAGCGAGTACGAAATATGGCATGTTTTTACGCCACCGCATCATGCACAGGCTGATGTCTGGATCGATGATCGAAAGTGCGATCCAGGAGTCTTGCCAGGCTTAACATCAGCTGACTGGTAGCGCACTGGGGTTGGAACCTGCCCCTCTTGATCTCGCCGCATCTGTTGTTGACTTGATGGAGCAAGAGGAGTAGGACGCGATCAAGTCCTGTTGAAGACCGCACAGTGCGGCCGAAGGCCACTTTCTGCGGCCAAAACTCCAAAATAAAAGTTTTTAGTTAGGATTTTTTTGTCATCAAGTTGGCTAAAGGAGCCTCCTAAGAGACGAAAATTGTTCAGAGTGAGGTCCCTTGCCTCGAATCCCTGCCATAATCTTAGTCCGAATGTGGTCGTTACGGCACGTGTAGCCACGCGTAGGTAAAATCGATTAATAAACGTTTGCATTGAACACGTGTGAAAGTTTTTACTGCCAAGTAAACCTTAAACAAAAAAATGGATTCTACATCTGAAGGTAAGTACAATACTTATAAAAATTTCTGCTTATGAAATATTAAATAGTAAATTGTAAAAAAGAGATATGCCCAGACTGTGTTTTATTATTATTATTTTTTTTGTTATCTACATAGTCGAGTGAAAACTTTTTTATCTTGATAGATCCTGCTCTCTAAGTTATTGAAAGTTGTTGATAATATTATTATGTACAAAAAAAAAAATAAGCCGGCCGTAGCTGCCCGTTGAGTTTTTTTTGTACATTTATTTACAAGAATGAGCAAGTGAGATGGCGCATATACGCACCTGGAACTACCTAATATAACTGTGATGTGCATGTGCGCACGTATGTATGTATAAGACTTTCTGATTTGTCGTGCGCACGCCACGCCAGGAACTTATACACACACACATACACACACATACCCTATGTAAAGTTGCAATAACATAAAAGATCAGAAGTGCCTCATGTTTGAAATGAATTCACTGTAAATATTCATGGTGAATATTTAATGTAAAAGTTTCAGTTGTTTTTTTAGGTTCCATTACTTCAATGAAAGATGAAATAACAAGATAAAAACTCTTTAATATAATGAAGAAAGAAATGAAAAAAGACATGAAGGATATATACATATATATAATGATGGAAAATTTCATGTCTAAAACGCATAAATGTCAGTACATATTGTCAAATGACGAGCAAATGAAGATAGCAAAATTGATATTCGAGATGAAAAAGAGGTGGAACGATAGTAATCAAACAGAAGAAAATTTCCAAAGGAAAAATCAAGATTGGCTATCAAAACCAGTAGATTTACACAAACCAGAGAAAGAAAAGTCTGTTACAAAGCAATCTACTCCAGGTCGTCCAGGAGTGAGTTTTTCAGAGTCGTCTGATCGTAGTAAACGAAGAAAAACTGAAAATTTACGAGCAACATTATCGATAGACGAACTTTTGTATTATGCAAAAAGTAAATTTCGGGCTGAAGGTAAAACAGATTGTGCTATGGCAGTAGATGATATTACGAAAAGTAGTCCTATGAAAGCTAAAAAATATAGGAAAAGTTTGGAATCCGTGGGTTATACAAATTTTCCTTTTACAAGTGACAAAGTTTTATCTCTGTTTATTAAGCTTGGGTTTTCACAAAGTGAATACCAACAGTTGCGTAACGCTCATTTGGAAAATAAATCAAACATGATACCTTCACACAAAAAGCTACAAAAGTCAAAATTGCAATGCTACCCAACTTCGGGACTCTCTTTTACTATAGATAAAGCTGAAGTAAAATTACAACCTTTACTAAATCATACATTGGATCGTATTCTTTCAATTCAAATAGAAGCAGTGAAAATTTTATCAGAGGATAAACTGAAAAATTTAACTTTATTTTGTAAATGGGGCTACGATGGTAGTTCGGGACACTCTGCGTACAAACAAAAGCTTGACGAGAACAGCAATAGCGATGAGAGTATTTTTTTTACATCTGTAGTTTCACTACAATTTTTTCCCACAAATACATTGACAAAAGAAATAACTGTTGTATGGAAGAATCCAAGAACATCGTCAACAAGATATTGTCGGCTGTTTCAATTGAATGTGCTAAAGAATCAGTAGATTTAACAAAAGAAACAATAAATAACGTTGAGCGGCAAATACGAGAGTTAATTTCATTAACTACTACTATTTCTGGGAAAGAAGTATCTATTAAATATGATTTAAGGTTGACGATGATAGATACTAAAGTTTGTAACTCGATAACTGATTCAAGGTCCGCGATGTGTTGCTATTTATGTAATTGTACATCTAGTCAATTTAACGATATAGATAAAATGTTAGAACAGAAAATTGAAGCTCATTTGGCCTGTCTTTTTTACATTGTTGGATTCGATGCTTTGAGTTTCTATTACATTTATCTTAAAAATTTGACATTGGAAAATGGCAAGCTCAAACAAAATAAGAAAAAGAATCACGATCAAAAAAAAAGTAATATTCAAGCAGCCTTCAAAAAAGAGTTAGACTTAATTGTTGACGTACCAAAAGCCGGTAGTGGAACTCCAAACGACGGAAATACGGCTCGAGGTTTTTTTGAGAACTATCAAACATCTGCAAAAATAACAGGAATTGATCAAGATATCATACATCGTTTTTATATTATTTTGCAAACTATCGCCTGTGGTCATGGTATACACGAAAAAAATTTCCGCCAGTATGCTGTCAATCTAGCAAAAGATATTGTACAAAAATATCCCTGGTATTATGTGCCCACATTAGTTCACAAACTTTTGATTCATGGCCCAATAATAATAAAATATTCAGTGTTGCCTATTGGTCAGATGTCTGAAGATGCGCAGGAAGCCTGCAATAAATTTTTTAAAATTTATCGCCCAAATTTTGCAAGAAAACATTGTCGTTAAAAGACAATGGGGGATGTCTTCAAACGATTGTTGATTGCATCTGATCCACAAAAATCTAGTTGCTAAAAATTACCTTTTAAACCACTCAAATCTTTATCTAAAGATTGTATTAATTTGCTAGCACCTCCAAATGTGAATAATGGAATAGAAGATAAACAATCTTATGACAGTTCTTCCGCTTCTGAAACAGACATGGATGAAGATGACTGTGATCGATATGAGATAGGCAATGAAAATTTTTTCATGTAATGTTTATTAAATTATACATATTTTATTAACTTAAATTGAATACTGCACTTCTAAACTAAAAATTTGTAAATTACTCTTCAATTTCTATAAAAATATATCAATACATGAAAAAAAAGAAAATTTTTATTATATTACATCACCATATTGCTTTTCGCCATTTTGAATTTGTTAATTTTTTATAAATTTTCAGCTACTTAGCTTAAAAGTCTCAAAAAAAATTTTCATTCAATTGTCGAAGTTCTGTGATTTTTATGAGTTTTTTCATATGACATGACGCCATATTAGGTTGGCCATTCGGAATTCACTATTTCTGATAACAGATTCATGGTAAACGACCTTATGAACCCCTACATACCCATTTATAGATCATTATAAGTTATAGATTATCATCAAATTCGTAATCAGCGACCCCTAAAACCTATAAATTGACATGTATCTTGATTATGTCGAATAATATACGCTATTTCACACAAGGGGTAGTCAATAGAGGAGGAAGGGGGTGGCTTTTCAAATTTTTAATAACAAATCGTAATCAGCAACCCCGAAAACCCCCGAGTAAGAAATTTTAAATCAATTACTTGATTTCTCGACTTTTGACAGCACAAACCGGCCCTTGGCCGCACTGTGGACTGTGAGGAAAGGGCAAGACTGGCCTCACCCAGGCTGAGACGGGTTCTTGCACACCCACACCATGGGCCAACGATTTACATTCTTCGACAGACAGCGAGCTCGATAAATTTATCTGTAACAAACAGCTCCCTCCACCACGAAACTCCGTAGGGCCTCCAGGAACGTCGCGTTTACCTCTCCTTTCACTTACATCAGAATCTGAGGAGGAGAGTGCTAACGAGTTGTAGCCAAAGGCGCTAGAGACGATACCCAAACGTGGAAGAGACATCCCCTTGGCAACTTCCAGGCAAAATCAGATCTTAATGCTGGGTCGTCTCTCACTTGGATACTTGCGGAGGGAGCCTAACGCAGAGTGAGATCTTGAGCGCGAGATAAGAGCAACGGTGGACCCACGAGTAGACCCTCTGTCTCACGGTTGCTTTGGATGCTGAAGACGAGGACATAACTCAAGAGATTGTGCCACGCCATTCATCCGTAGGTTTTCTTGAAATTGTGGTCACCGAGAGGCAGACCTCAATAACTGTCCGCGATGCAGCGAAGGACACCTTGAGCACGTCCAACGAGAATTTGTTGAGCCTCCTAGGGAACATCCGGAACGGGCTAGAGAGAGGCAGGGAGGAAAAGATTTTACCCCCTCCCCCTCCAGCGTGACAAGATTACGGCCCGAGACCGAAAGAATATTTTGTGCCTCCACTACCGAGGTACCACATGGGCGAGGTAATGTGCGAATATGTGGCTTGGGAGAACGCGAGAAGAGAGGAGTATGAGTAATGCTACCTGTACTCGTACAAGGACCCCAGGGCTTATCATATGACTAATTTTAAGTTCTACCCACCCCCTTGTATCGTGTATGCCAGGCCTTCATCCAACATGCACCAAGTCGGAGGAGATGCCGGGACACACAATGGCCTACCCCCCGCAAGGTAAAATCGCGAACACAAGCAGAGCGAGAGTGGATAGAGCAACGTGATTCTGTGCGTACTATCACTGATATGCGCACTCTTCCCAGTTCCACGTGAACCCAGGCGCTCTGGTTGATTCTCTTGTAGAAGGAGAAGGAGGAGGCGAAAAGAAGACAGAGATAGATGCCAGGTGACCCCAGGTAGTTAAAAAAAAAATATATATATAAAAAAAAATTCTAGTGTATAGGTAGAGTTAATTTTAAATTTTAAGTTTAGTGCCAGATGATAGACTCATAGCGTCGAGAAAGTTACGTAATAAAGACTTGGGAAAGCGTTAGCACCAGATAAACAATAGCGACAGCGAGCTCTGTTAATAGGTCGATCCGTAAAATTACAAGAAGAGAGAGTAGACAGGTTGTAGATGTATAGAATAAGAGGTAGGGGAATTATTTCACCGTAGCTCCAGGGTTATAACCCCCCCCCCCCCCCCCCGATTACCCCATCTCGTTGGATACACGCTGTCACCACCAGGCCATGGTGACAATCTTCAATCAATGCCCAACGGAGAGGTCGTGTGAGGCACCAGCAACCACAACAACGATAGACATGCCGGAGGGTCTTGAGGCCACGGTAAGTTGAATATTCCTAACATTTTTCGGCGAAAGATTGAGTTGAACTTTGAAGTAGATCGGAGCATTTGAGGAAATGTCCATTCTAGTGGGGGAAATATGTGATGGAATCACGTTTTCTTCTCAGAGCTTCAAGCGCCAGAATTCGAGTCAATCACGATAAGTAATAACGTTTTTTTTTTTTTTTATGCCATTGTGTATGTTTGGTCTGATTTCCGGCTTCACTCGAAAGGAAAAAAGACAGCGACTAAGTAGCAGTTGATGCCAGTTATCAAGAAAACAGAAAAAAAATTTAAAAAAATAAGGATACTCAAAGAGGTGAGACGAATTATAGTGTCTAAATAAACCTATGTATATATGATACATGAAACGCGCCAAGTGTAACAAGTGAAGCTTGTAATCACCGATATTAATAAGGAATATTAATATTGTACTGTATTTAGTATTTAAAAAATGCACTAATGTAACTAGCGTTAAATTATAAGCATCGGGACGCATGAGGGGAATGTACAAAGGTATGGACGAATAAGATAAATAGGCTAGGATTAAAGACGAATAAGCAGCAGGCTAAATAGTGTGAATGACAGTGAGTGAGACCGTTGCAATTAGCAAAAATCTACGCAAGCCAGTAGTCCCACAGTGGATCACAACTTTGCTAGCTCCTGAGCAGTAAAGATGCGTACGCACGCACTTTTGAGATGCGCGACTTCAGAGAACCACAGCTGTCTTCTTCGTGACCTGTAGCCGTGCGAGGACTCCGTACACCCTGAGTAAATGAGAGGACGTAGCGAGGCTAGCCAGGGGAAGGAGATCCAGAACGCTAGAGAAAATGGCCCGTGTTGAGATAAAGTTATAAAAAGTGTATCGCGCAGTAAGTGACGCCCTGAGTTGTGTGAGCAAACGAGAGGGAGAGAGAGAGAGATGTAGATGTAGATGTAGATATTTATTGAGCCAAGAGGTAGGACCGCATCTGGCCATTTGTACATAATAATTTATGAAAAAAAAAATTACAATAATGCATACAGAGTAGGATAATAATTTGTTAGAATATCTATTTCATAATTAAAGTATAATAAGATATGAAGTATTAAACAAGGTGAGGCGTCTCTCTAATGGTCCATTTGAGGTGTGAAGCTTGATGCTAACTTTCTTAAGGTCGCAGGGCTTAGTAGTGGTGTTTGACTGTGTGTCATTCGGACATGAGGCACTATCTCGAACATAATTAAAGGGCGTTTTGGCGTCCAATTTGGATCTCCCATTCGTTCCAATCACGTTTCATTAGCTCAACGTGAACTAGCTTTTTGTTATTTACGATCTCGTTAATTATGAACATTGGTGGGGGCAGGCCATTCAAGAGGTTCGATGCTTTTATCACGAATGAGTTTTCCAGGGATACTGTTGAGCATTTCTCTGGGTAGAAGATTTGTGGTCGGCATCTAGCAGAGTGGCGTACGCTTAAATCTTGGACACGTGTGAAGCGTTTGGCGATGTGTTCTGGGTTGTTGTGTGCCAGCAGAGCGTAAACCATTCCCGCTATAAGGTATTCGCGTCTCTTTTTTAGTGTGAACCAGCCTAGCTCGAGACGATGAGGAGTTATGTGGACACCGTAAGGGATGTAGCCCACAACAAAGCGCACACAAGCATTTAGTAGGCGCTGAAGACGCAGCTCTCTCGTGTTGTCGAGACCATGGTAGATCGCAGAGGCGTAATCCATATTAGGGAAGACCAGAGCCTCCACTAGATGTTAGCGCAGATCCCTGGTGAGCGCATCTCGCTGAGTGCAGAGAATGCGGAGAACACGTCGTATTTTTGTTGTGATGTGGTTTATATGTGCGGTCCAGGAAAGATCATGCGATAGCCATACACCCAGGGTACGCACAACTTCCTCGAATTTAATGACGTGTCCCATCACAACCACAGCTAGGAGATGAGCTCGGTCTAAGCGGGAGACGAAGGTATGGCTGCCTATGACCATCGCTTTTATTTTTGGTGGATTGAAGCAAAGGTAATTCAACTCTACCCAGTCAAACATTGATTCTATGTCCAGGTTGATTTTTTCTATTGCCTCAAAGATTCGTCCACATGGTGCTGTACAGTAGATTTGAATGTCATCCACGAAAATCGCATTTCTGCTGTGTTTTAGGATTTGGGGGAGATTTCGAACGAAAATCGAGAATAGTCTAGGTCCGAGGATGCTACCCTGAGCGACTCCGCAAGGCACACTCGACCAACTTGAGCGAGCCCCCTCATCATCAACTGTAGCTTGTCTTCTATCGGAAAGGTATGAGTAGAACCAATGCAAGACCAGATCATCGCATCTGATGAGTCTGAGCTTGGTCAGTAATGTACCATAGTCAACGAGGTTGAACGCTTTGGTAAGATTGAAAAATACCACCACAGTGCCGTTTCCCTTATCTATATTACAATGCACATCGTCAAGGAGTTGGATAATGGCCATCTGGGTGCTGTGACCCTTGCGAAAGCCATACTGGTGTGGGTCATGTAGTTTCAACTCATCCATGTGTGCAGTAATCTGGTTGTCCACGATCCTCTCAAGTATTTTAGACAACTCCGGTAGTCCGGCGATCGGCCTTGTGTCAGCGGGGACCACCACGCTCGACGTTTTGGCAATAGGTTGGATTATGGACGACTTCCATGCGTGAGAGAAAATTCCTTTCTCGAGTGATAGGTTTATTAGTTGGCGTAGTGGGGAGATGATGTTGGGTTCCAGCATTTTTATCATCCTGACGGAGACGGTGTCGATTCCACTAGAGCTTGAGGTCATTCTCGACAGAACTACCTGGACGTCACGGACAGAAGCCGGTTTTAGCGAGAATACTCCACGCTTGTCAGCTGGCAAAGGAACACTGTAGGCTCTCACAAGATCGTTAGAGGATAGAAGCGTTCGACCCATGATAATCGAAGCGTAATATGCGTTGAGGATCTCCTTATCGATGAGCGCGATGGGAGAGTCTGGGGCTCGCCTTGATACGCCCATACCTCGCAAAGTCCGCCATAGTGTTCGTGAGTCTCGCGAAGAGCTCAACAATGTGGTGAAGTTTTTGTTCCTGGCTCTATCAATGGCATTTTGCACAGCCGATCGAAGGAAACGAAAGCGATGAAAATCTATGACGAGGCCAGATTGGCGGGAGGTCCTGTAGGCTCGGTCTCTTTACCGATTGAGTACTCGAACGCTCTCATCGATCCATCCCTAATTCTGAGAAGAGATCTTGACACGATGTCAGGGCGCTAACTTATCAAAGGTGCAGAGAATTGCACTAGTGAGAGACTCCGCAGTCTTATTCACGCAGTCCAAGGGTACTAAGCCGGGAGGTGGAGCAACTCGTTTTTCTAATTCTATGAGCAAATCATCCTTATTTACATGGGACTGAGAACGCGCAAAAACAGATTTCTTGAGAGATTTGGGTGCTAGAATGGTAAGCGCGACCTCCGTCCAGTCGTGTCCGGCAGCGTAAGAAACACCTGACCTTTTATACTGCAGTAGATAATCTGGATCGTTGACGATAAAGAGGTTGATCCAAGAGTGACTCTGGCCCTCTCTAGTACAAGCGTGATGAGTAGCTGATGATTTTATTAAATGTAAACCGTGTGTGTCGAGTATATTCTTTATGTAGGTTGATGCAGTGGTGTCTCTCAGCATGTTAATATTAAAATCCCCGGCGATAACGGCCCACTTGTTGGAGGGCAGATGCTCAGATTTTAGATGTGATCCTGTTTTTAAAAATATTAAAGTGAGTAAGGAGACGATTTATATTTATGTGAGCTATTTTTATGTTTTGCCATGGATCATCACACGAGGGTTTTATCATGTTCAGTGGTTGCTATTAGTCTATGGACTGTGTACTTTGAGGTGGAACATAGGGCGCCAGTGTGCTGAGTGTCTCGATCGATTAAACATGGACCAAAACAGATCTTTTTGTCTGGCGCATGTATATTTTATAGTCCCGGATTATCGGTCGAGCATAGTGAAGCTGCTGTGCCGCGGCAACTGACTTGCGCCAAAGTTTGTGAACGGGTTTTGGCCAAAAGGCCTTCAAGTAGACCCAAGTTTGTCCGCTATCACCGAATATGGCTCCATGCCTAATGTTGGCCAGTTTATATGCCGAGGACATGATTTTATCTCTCACCTGGGTGGACAAGAGTTCGAGCATAATTGAGCGAGTCACTGGCTTGACAGGCGTCCACGATACTTCCCGTAGCGGGCCGCCAGACCGCTTCCTCGGGTCCCAGGGACGCATAGACAAGACGTGGGGCCGCATGAAGTCCAAGCCAAGGGCGTCAAGTAACCGCAGGATGATCTCTCTCTCTGTCATCTCGAGAGATTGTGAGACACCTGAGAGCAGTATCTCAAAAAGCAAAAACCCGGGTGACTGTTGCAGGCCCCACGGATTCTGGGGTGAGGGGCACAAAGACGTATCTCATGGCCAACAGGGACTGCTTAATGTTCCATGGCCCTTTCTCATAGACAAAGGACGAAGAGAAAGCCTGTCGAGCATAGGCAATAACGACCCCGAGGACAGCAAAGGGTCAGTATTTAGCCACCAGACACAGAAGGAGCTTGCCTCTTTAGAAAAAAAAAAAGTAATGAAATTAAATATGAAAAAAAAGAATGATATATGAAAAAAAAGGGAATGAAAAAAAAAAGATTAAATATGAAAATAAGAAAGAAATTAAATAAAGGAAATACAAAAAAATGAAAAAAATGTAATAAAATGGAATATGAAAAAAAATAAAACAAGAAATGAAAAAAAAAATAATAAAACAAGAAATAAAGAAAAAAAAAAATAAAAAAAATAAAAAAAAAACAACAACAAACCAGGGGGGATAAATGGGTCATGGGACCCACGGTAAGAACGAAGTTCTTTGAACATGATGAGTATAAAAACACAATTTCTCAGGTAACAAGGGGGTCGCCAGACCCATTGAAAGAACGAAGCTCTATGAACGTTAATACTGCATTCATGTAGTTCACTAAACAAAAACTTGAAAAACGAATAAAAAAAAAAAAATAAAAAAAATAGTTCAGTACTCACGATGGTTGAACTTCGTGAGAACGTCGTGCATAAATACAGTACTCACGAAGTTCAACCATCGTGAGTACTGAACTATTTTTTTTATTTTTTTTTTTTATTCGTTTTTCAAGTTTTTGTTTAGTGGACTACATGAATGCAGTATTAACGTTCATAAAGCTTCGTTCTTTCAATGGGTCTGGCGACCCCCTTGTTACCTGAGAAATTGTGTTTTTATACTCGTCATGTTCAAAGAACTTCGTTCTTACCGTGGGTCCCATGACCCATTTATCCCCCCTGGTTTGTTGTTGTTTTTTTTTTATTTTTTTTATTTTTTTTTTTCTTTATTTCTTGTTTTATTATTTTTTTTTTCATTTCTTGTTTTATTTTTTTTCATATTTTATTTTATTACATTTTTTTCATTTTTTTGTATTTCCTTTATTTAATTTCTTTCTTATTTTCATATTTAATCTTTTTTTTTTCATTCCCTTTTTTTTCATATATCATTCTTTTTTTTCATATTTAATTTCATTACTTTTTTTTCACTCTTTTGTATTTCCTTTATTTCTTTTTTTTATATTTTTCTATTTATATTCATTCTTTTGTATTTCCTTTATTTCATTTCTTTTTTCATAATTCATTTCATTATTTTTTAATATATTATTTTATTTGTTCAAATTTCATTTAATTTCATTATTATTTTTTTTCATATTTCATTTTTTCATATTTCGTTTTTTTTTTTTCATATTTAATTTCATTACTTTTTTTCATTTATAACAGTAATTATTAGCATTACTGTAATGCCAAAAAAACCTCAGGTTTAATGAAAATACAAATATTTAATGCGTAATAACGCGCCTTATTATATTTGATCTACATAACTATATTTATGCTAATTGAATTTTTTTTTTTTTTTTTTTTTTTTTAGATGTATTATTTAAAAAACAAATACACAATTTATAAAACAAATTCAAAATTGAATGTATTATCAGTGAATACATTTAAAAATGGAATGTTATAGTTACGAATCACACGATAAGTACAAGAAACCGACTTCTACAATCGGCAGCGCTCGTAGCAGAGTGGGTAAGGTACAGGACTTACATGCAGAAGGTCGAGGGTTCAAATCTCTTTATTGGAAAATGTTTTTTTTTTTTTTTTTTTTTTTTAGAATTGTAAAAGAAAAAAAAATTTAAAATCAAACAAAAATTAGTGTGGGGAAATAAAATTAAAATTTGTTAAAAAATTAATTGCTTGGGAGTGTGAGGGGGAATGGTGGGTAAAGGTGTGGTGCAGAAGAGTAACACGGGCACGGTTGACAGATATACATATATAGTGAGGAGAGGGGAAGTGTGTAGAGAACACTTGGTGAGTTGGTGAGGGGGGACGGGGTGAGGGGAAAAACTTGAGAGGAAGAGATTTCTGATTCGAAAAAAAAATTTGTCGGTTTTAAAATTCCAGCCCCCCGAGTAACGCGACATAAAGAACTTCGTTCTAAAAATGTTGCTAAGCTCAGAGTAAAGTGACAACAAGTGACTGACAAAGTCAAATCAGCAACGAAAGATATTACAGAGACGCTAAAAGCAATCAATAATAAGTATGGTAACACAGCAAACGCTGTTAAGAATGGGCTTAAATCCACGCTTAAACACCTTGAAGAGGCAGAGGTGATAAGAAAAGGCTTTTTTTTAAAGAAGTAGTGTTTGCAAACTCTTGGAAGGCGTCATTTGAATCTCTGAAGTGGAGGGAACAAAGGCGAGATAATTTTTGATGGCATGTACAGAAAAAAACCCTAAACACTGCCTTAAAGGAAATAGAACGAAGTAAAAGAAACAGGAGCCCATCAGACAGCCCTGAAAAACGCAAGCAAACCATGTCTCTAAAAAATAAGAAAACAGGCAGTGGCAAACGAAAAGACATTCTCCTGAATAACAAAACAAGCCAGAAGAAAAAAGTGGATGCGGCAACAACAGTAGTAGTGAAGATGGCCAAAGGGCAGACCTTTGCAAAAGTGCTGACGACGATGAAGGCGAACTTTGACCCTGATAAGGCTAACATGGCAGTCCAAAGTGTTGTCACTACAAAAAAAGGAGACATACTTATTAAGGCCAAAGGTGTAGAGAATGCTACTGCATTCTCACAGCAAATTGAAAAATCGATATTCAGACAGGGTACTGTTAAAATGAGCAACAGAAAAGTGACATTATAGGTCCGAGACCAGGATGCTATTATAGAGGAAGATGAGGTCAAAGAGGCCTTCGCTAGGACTTTTTGACATCAGAGCCAGGAGCCAGAAGTAGCTCTCTTAAAACCAAATGTCAGAGGATAGAGGCTGGCGTTGATAATGGTGGACGAAACAACTGCCAGACAAGCAGAGGAGGAAGGCAGATTACGAGTCAGCTTCGTAAGCTGCCGAATCCGAAGAAGAATCAAAGTAATAAGATGTAACAAATGCCTGGGATATGGACACGTCTCCGGCAACTGTAAAGAAGAAAACAGATCCAAGCTTTGCTTCTGGTGTGGAAGCTCAAATTACCGGAAAAAGAGTGTATAGGCCCAGCACGGTGCTTCCTTTGCCCAACCACGGACAACAAGCACGAAGCAGGCAGTGGGAGCTGCCCTTTATTTAGAAGAGCACTAGAAGAGGTTAGGAGAAAGGCCCAATCAGGATGAAAATAAGGCAAAGGGGCGTTGATTTGGAAGGCAGGCTAATGTGAACCCACGCTGCTCTGGGTACTTTTACCTATCAGCAAGGGAAAGCATCAAGCTTATAGTGGTACTTGCTAGGTGAGCGCTCTACTATCGAGCGCTGGGCAGGGTGCTGATCCTCAGGGACCCCAAGTCCTTTTCAGGACTAAAGAGGATTGGCACCTCTAGCAAATGGTGGTGAGTTAGCTCGTTAATGCTGTGAGACGCGATGGTCCCCCTGGTAGCTCCACCCTGAATTAATGCTAACGCGGTTCTGGGGTGGAACTAAAGTCACGCGGCATGGGGGGGGGGGGTTAAGTGGGTATGGGTGGTCTAATAAAAAAAATTCACCGAGTCCCACACTACCACGGTCTCTGAGGTGTGCCTCAATTCATTTTCCCTCCCTTCACAAAAAAAAAAACTACTACTACTACTACTACTACGTTTCATTCTTTGATACAAGTTTTACACTCTCACTACACTAACACAGGCAAACTTACGAGTTGTTTTAGGTTGTGGGTGGCGGAATCTCTATCTACACTGAATGCGTAGTGTGTAGGGTCGAGAGTGGGGACGCTACAGCTCAGAGTTTGTTACCCGAGAGGTAAAACTTTGGGCTAGTGAATAAAGGCAAGATTTTGAACTGTAGCGTGTTGAGCGTTGGATCATATTAGTTAATAAATTAATTAGGTCATAGATTCACTGATTTATTCTTATTCTACATACATTATTATTTATTATTTATATAGTCTTCATAAAAAAGGAGAAATGTCAATGGAACTTAAGATTGTTCGTAAAATTAAACCATAAAAATAAATCTTTATGAAAAAGTATGCTAAGTTTATGTAATAAATATAAAATAATGTTTGGAAAGTTTTTGTGAGCCAGTTTAAATGTACGCAAAATTATATATGTTGTATACAAATATACATACAACAACAGTATACTGCATACATTATAAAAATACAATTTACAAAAAACTTGTCACCTTCACGAGCCAACGTTTAACACGCTACAGTTAAAAATCTCGCATTTACTCACTAGTCCAAAGTTTCGTCTCTTACGTACCAAACTCTGAGCTGTGATGTCCCCATTCTCGATGCTCTACGGTCCATCTATTGTTGTTATTTTGACTTACACAGAATGGTATTAAACCGTTTACGTTCAAGAGTGTTCAGAACTGCAAGCGCAGCAAATCTTTCTGAGTAGCTGGCGTGGGGGGCCTGGTGTTGGGTAAAGCTGGATGGTAAGGCTTGGATAATACTAGGTAAGCACATCTAATATGGCTGCATGCTTCATAAACGAAAAAGACGTGGCGAGCTGACTAATCTGGGCTTACAACCACTAAGAAGGCTTTATGGTGGCACTTTCAGTGCATTGTTCACGCCAGCTCGTTGTAGGTCATCTACTTATGTCGTGGGATTGTATGACTGCTTCTCGTCGCGCTGGGGCACTTGTAGTTGGCCTACATAAACATTAACTATATACAAGCACTACATTCACACTTTTTACATAACGCCAGGGCAGTCTCCGCAGGTGGAAGTGAGGGAGAGTGGCGACTCCTGACTGGTCCGAGCAAGTAGCACTTTTCTTCAGAAACAGAGAGGGCTGCGGCCTTGGTTTGAAATCTTTCCAAGACTTTATTTTATGAAAATGGGTAGTGCTGGCTTTTGCCGATCAACAAGTCACTAAAAAGATGCCAAAAATGAAAGACGTCGATCTAAAACCTGTACCCCAGGTGGTAACTTCGCAGAGGGAATCCGCTGGCAGTTTCGATCCAGTAAAGGCCCGGGTGACTGTTACAGGCTCCACGGACTCTTGGGGGGGGGGGGGGGCACAAAGACGCTATTCCTGGCTAGCAATAACTGTTAGATGTCTCATGATCTTTATTAGATAAGGAACGACGAATAATTCTCTCAAGTATTGGCAGTAATGTGAGTGAGGAATCCAACTTTACTGTCTTTAGCAATCAGACAGAAGAAGAGCTTGACTGTATAAAAAGGGATAATACAGATCTAAAAGCAAAGTAGAACCAAGTGGTTGAGCAAGTTTAGTCTGCATCAAAAGAAGTTGAAAAAACGCTCGATGCAATACAAGAAAAGTATGGGAACATGGCAAAAATTGGCAAGGATGCCTTTAAAAATGCTTTTGAACACCTTAAATTAGCTGTTGTTATAAAAGAACAGGTAAATGTCAAAGAAAAGTACTACAGTACGCAGTGAAAGGACAGTTTTGCATTACTGACGTACAGGGAAAAGAGAAGATATAATTTCCGTTGGTAGGTGCAGAAAAGATCTCTAAACACTGCCTTTAAGGAAATAGCACGGATGAAGCGATACAGGTGCCAAAGGACAATACACAATGACAAAAGTCCTGGTAAAGGTTAGAAAAGGACAAACCTTTGTCGAGGTACTTAAGACGATGAAGGCAGGCTTTAATCCTGAATAGACAGGAGCTATGGTCCAGAGTATTTTCGGCACCAAGAAAAGACATTTTCTCCTAAAAGCCAGAGGAGTTAAGAATGTCGAAAAATTTGCTCAACATGTGATAGAGTGGTGGTCAAGGGATAGTGGTTACTACTGCACAAAAAGTGACGCTTGAGATCCTAGTCCATAGCCCAAAGAATTATTTAATCTTCTGTTTTCCAGTAGCGAGAAATTTGATCGTTCCCCTTCAGAATTTTCCCAGGAATACGGGAAAAATAGTTTTGTCCAAATCAACCGTCAGCTTCTATTGCTCTTGGAAAAATTTTTCGACCACCAATCTCTTTGTCATCAAATCTCCTATGAAACAGATACTTTTCCAAATGCATTATTAATTGTTAATAACACGTTAAGGGCAGAAAAAAACGTTAAAAATTTTCTTATACGGAAGAACTTTTGATCAACGTACGAAAAAAACTATCTTGTCGATTTGAATGCAACCATGAGAAAATATAGGTACTAAGTTGTTCAACAAAAAGCTTTTCATAAAATTGTAAAATAATCATAAGTTTTCTTAATTAATTTTCTAAAGTAAAACTTTGAAGTGTTATTAGAAAAATAACTTATGGTTTATCGACACTTCACTTCCGTAGAAACGTTGTATTTAGTACAATCAATGATAAAAAAAAAAAATTTTAATTTTGTTAATTTTGACGTTTTCGTGCGAAAAATTGTATTTTGCAACTTAAACAATTGCAAATATCTCAATTTATTTTGCATATATTTATTTGCAACAAACGGCATTGTATGAGTGAAACAAAAGTACAAATTTAAAAAAAAAAGGATGCTCTAGCTTACTCTGAAGCTGAGATATAAGAAACTGACGTTTTTTGCAATAATGGTCTAACAATTGAGTTTTTTATTGCGAAAAAATTTTTGTATTATCTTTATATACATCTGCATTATACTTTATTAATTTGAATAAAAGGAAGGCTGAAATTTAAATAACAAGGAATTTAAATAAGTTGTTATACATCATTAAATAGTTAAAAACAGTATTATACATTGAACATGCTGGATTGAAAAATTTAACACAAAAACGGATTGTACAAGAAAAAATATTCAATTTTAGTATACATTGAATTTCAGATTTTTTTAATACATTAAAATTAAGTTTTTTTAAATAATTTATTTCCACAATAACTATCATCTATCTCACTATCTATCGTACCATCTATCATTGTATTCATACAGTTGTCATCGACCAGAAACTCTTACATCGGATCGGAATAAGTTTCTTCGTCCATTCTGTCTGGTATTTCGTCCGTGAAAATAAATGGAAAGAAATTTGATAAGTCTTCTTTAAAGTGTTCATTGCATTACAATAAAAGGAAACTTTAGTTTCAGTGTATTAATTTTTTTTCTGTCATCTAATGTAAATATACTCTGTTGAGAAAAAACGTGTATTTTATGTATACAATGTCTTAAACACTACATAACTGGAAAGTTTTATACAATAGACTATGTTTTTAACTGTTTCTTTATGTACAACATTTTATTTAATTTCAAACGCCAGCCGCAGACCATGTTGTTCCCCATGCACACTACAACCGGTCGGCCACCTAGTTGCAAGAGATGGGTACAGATGGGCGCGCTAAGTTGCCACCTGTTACAATGCGACATTCTTAATTTTTTTTCAGCTTTCCTTTATTAAAATTGATAAAGTGCTCTAGCAATATGATGCAGATGTACATGAAGATGATACAAATATTTTTTCACAATAAAAAAACTCAATTGTTAGTCCGTTATTGAAAAAACATCAATTCTTTATATATATCAGCTTCAGAGTAAGCTAGAACACTCTTTTTATTTTTAAAATTTGTATTTTTTTATCACTCATACAATATACCGTTTGTATTTTTTTTTTTTTTATCATTGATTATATCAAATACAACGATTTTATGGAAACGAAGTGTTAATAAGCCCTCAGTGATATTTCTAATAGCACTTTAAAGTTTTAGTTAAAAAAATTTATTAGGAAAAAACAAATAATTTTTTAACAGTTTTACAAATAGCTTTTTGTTGTGCAACTTAGTATCTATAATTTCTCATGGTTACATTCAAATTGATAAGATAGTTTTTTTTGTACGTCAATCGTAAGTTCTTCGGTATAAGAAAATTTTTTACGCACTTTTCCATCCTTAACGTGTTATTAACTATTAATAATGCATTTGAAAAAGTATTTATTTCATAGGAGATTTGATGACAAAGAGATTGGTGGTCGAAAAATTCTTCTAAGAGCAAGAAAAGCGGCGCACAGTGGGAAAAAAGCACTTTTTTGTTCAAAAAGCTGCCAACACCGCAATTTTCAAAGTCATTCTTCCATTTTTTTTGTAAACACCTTAGATGTCAAGCGTTAGTGTGTCACTGACACTTTTTTTTAAGAGTTTAAGACCCTAACCTCAAAAAATCGGGAAATACAGAAAAAATAGATTAAAATAAAAAAAAATTTATGTGAAAACTAGTTTTCAGGAGTTTTTGAGGTCTCTGATCATGAATTTATTGTTTGTTTCTACAATTTTGAAATGGCAGATACCAAATGGCGGTGGCAAAAAACTAGAAATTCTGATTTATCTTGCGCTTTTTCGTATAAATTACTACAAACGATATTTTTCGTCGCTGATTACGAACTTATTTCTTTTATTATGTAACAAGCTTCAGTATGTCACAGACATTTTTCCTCAAAAGTCAAAACAATGACCTTAAAAAATCGGGACACAGAAAAAACAGATTAAAAAAAAGCTTTTAGCGAAAATTAGTTCTCAGGGGGTTTAAGGTCTCTGATCAAAAACTTTTTGTTTGTTTATACAATTTAAAAATGGCAGATACAAAATAGCGGCGAAAAACTAGAAATTAAGATTTATAGTGCGTTTTTTCGTATAAATTACTACAAACGATCTTTTTCGTTTCTGATTAAGAACTTATTACTATTATTATAATATTTAAAAATAGTCCATACAAAATGGCGGTTGGAATCTAAACTTTTTATTCAATAATCACTAGGTGGACAATTTTTAGTTTGGATTTTGTAATACAAATTATATTTTGTTTCCTAAAAATTAAAATATCATATGCAATACGAAGTGGTACACACGTGAATTCCTTTTGGTTTAAATAACAAAGGAATCTCTTGTATTTCAGAACTTTGAATAGCAGATACAAATACTCATACACCTATATGTGTCTACATATAAATTTTGATGTGGGACGTTCTTAATCAAACGGAACAAAAATCTGCCCAAAATTCTATAGGTTGTTAATAATGTTTTATGGGCACAAACTGTTGCTTACTTAGTAGGCTTTCTGTTGCCATCTGACTATTTTCCACAGTTCAAAATATCGGACCAATATGGTGGCTGCAATTAGTCAAAATCACTCTGCGGTAGCAATTTTAGCTCATTTAAAATAGTTCTGGACCTTCAAAAATTCTAATTATAGCCTCATTATCTGTATTTTTTATCGCTGATCACAAATCTATGCTTATTTTTGATCGAGCGCATAACTAATCCTTTCTAACCTCAAAAAAATTCCAAAAAATGAAGTGAAAAATTCGAAAAATTTATTTCTGTTAACAATTATTCAAAATAATTTATTTCACCTTTATTGTCTTATTTTTTTGGATTATTGTATTATTATTTTTTTTTTTTTAGCAATAACAACAGTATAGCACTAGACTGCTTACTTCCCGAAATATCTGAAATATAATTTCTGTGATGCCTACAAAATTAAAGACTAACACATGTAAAAAAAAGTAAGACATCTTTTTCGTTAATTTTGTAATATTCTTCAAAACAGTGAGGTTCATTATAAAAAAGTGCATGAAAAGTATCTACTACAATATAGTATGTTTGGTAGAAAAATTCATGTACAGCAGGAAAACCTAGGTCGTATAAGGTATTTTAAGTCAAGTGAAACACATAAAAGTTACATTACTGTTTACTGTCTTCATAAGTAGTTTATATATAGAATATTTTATTTTCAAAGTGTAAAAACCTTAATCACATTCAGTTTATCTTAAAAATAGATAGGTACAAATAAATTAGACAGTTTCAAAAAAATAAGTTCAATTATTTTCAAAGAAAAATAAATTTTTTATTTTGAAGAGGAATACTTTCGTCCATTTTCTGTAGTACGTTGGATAATGACAGAAAGAAAAAAAGGAATGACACATTTATGAATTTATTTTTTTCAGGCTTAGAATAATTTTCCTCAAAATTTTTGTACACACGACATCATAAGGCATCTTTGATTGAGATGTAGTATTTTTTGAATTAAAGAAATTGTGTACTAATTTATATAGAGCAAAGCAAAATGAAGCAAAATTTCTAATTTTTGGGGGCCATGTTGTCTCCGCCATTTTCAAATTAAATGTACAAACAAATAATTCTTGATCAGAGATCTGAAAAGCCCCTAGAAACTCATTTTCACAATAATATTTTTCGTTTGATCTGTTTCTTCTGTGTTTCCCGATTTTTTGAGGTTATGGTTCTAACTTTTAAGGAAAAATGGCTGTTATAAACTAAAGCTTGTTACATAACAAGAGAAATAAGTTCGTAATCAGAGACAAAAAAGATCGTTTGTAGTAATTTATACGAAAAAACGCAAGATAAATCAGAATTTCTAGTTTTCGGCTACTATTTTGTATCCGCCATTTCAAAATTGTATGAAAAAACAATAACTTCATGATCAGAGACCTTAAAAACCCCTGAAAACTAATTTTCACAGAACCTTTTTTTTCAATCTGTTTTTTCTGTATTTCCCGATTTTTTGAGGTTAGAGTGTGGACTCTTGAGAAAAAGTGGCAGTGACACACTAACGCTTGACATTTAAGGAGTTTGTAAAAATAAATGGGAGAATTAAGTAAAAAATTGTGGTGTCGGCAGATTTTTCAACAAAAAAAGTGCTTTTTTCCCACTGTGCGACGATACCAGCAAAAATGTAAATAAAAAACTGGCATTTTTTATATAAATTTTCAAATAAACAAATAAAGTCGACAGTTTACTTGGACAAAGCCGTATTCCTGGGAAAATTTTGAAGGGGAATGATCAATTTTTCTCTACTGGAAAACATAACATTAATTTTTTTTTATTTTTGTCTCTGGGCAATGGACTATCCAAGATTTAGATAGTGTTGTCGAAGAAGGAGAAATCAAGGAGTCTATTAAAAAATTATTGGAAACTGTATTCAAGATATAAATTTATTATTTATGGCAGCTCGTTTTGATGGGTTCTCTGCTTCGGTGTGATTGTTTGCCTGTTGCTCGTGACGTTAGGGCACTTGTGTTTTTCCTACATAAATATCCACTAAACACAATTATTACTTTCACACTTTGTCTGATAAACGTCCTAAGAGATATTCGCTAACACGCAATACTACTCAAAGGGAGATGAAGTAGTACCATGGAATTTTTTAAAGTCAGAACTTCATTGCACGCACTTGGTTGGGAACCTATTTTGTTAAACGTACGTCCGTACTCCAGAACAGCGCTTGAGGGGAAATAGCTTGGTGGGAAAGGGGAAGAGGGACAAATGGGCGCGCGCGTATAGCCGCTGCCTCTCTCGCTCTCTTCTGCTCCTACTTTTTTTTTCTTTCATTACGCGTCTGCAACAGTGCGTGTTTCGCTGGTACTCAAATCTCTTCTTTTGCCTCCAGATTTGGCTACATATATATAGTCAGCATGTGGTGTTACGTATACTCCCCCGATCGGAAATAAGAGGATGTAAGGTAGTAGTAGGATATAATTAGCAGAAAACGATGGTTAATTTTGGGAAATTGCTATTAGCGTAAAAAAAATCATGGTGGTAGTTCTTCGGTTTCTAAACAAATCTAAATTGTTTAAGACTCCAAATTGTGTCAGCTAACAGCCCAAAAAAAATGGTAAATGTGGTCAAAAACGGTTTTTCACGTCTAGAAAGAAACTGGAGAGTCGGACAAAAAAGTTGCAGGGTTGAAAAAGATGCGCAATTTGAAGACAAAGAAAATGAGCTCCAAGGAAATAAAATTGGCGCAGCCGTTTTTTTACAATTTGCCAAAAAGTGCTCTTTTGGACTGTTTTTAAAAAAACCTATAACTCACGTTCATTTCAATATTAAGACTTGAAAATTAAATATAAGGTAGATCTTGTGCCCGTTAACATCTATGTTGAATTTCAAGAAGATCGGTTGTAAACCTTTTTCTAACCGCTGCAAGAAGCAAAAAATGGTTCCTTTGCAAAAAAGTTGGATGTGGCTGATTTTTCAACATATTGTCATTTTTCTAACGGCATGGTACTTGTCGAGAGTTATTCAACAATTTACAAAAACGTCAAAAAAGCAGCTATTTTCTGTGGAAGTGGTGGCGTGGCGAGCCACCGACGTAGGCCACGCCCACTCTTCCCATAATTTTCCCGGAATTTCCGAGCGGCCGCGTTCAAAATGAAAACGTGCATCAAAAATAACGATATCTCGGGAACCACGTAAGATAAATTGATAATTTTTTAAATATGGAGTAACTTTTAATAATATTCAGATTGCGCATATTTACAACTTTATATAAATAATTGGAGGACCTGTGCAATCAACGTTGATAATTTATTATAACTTACTGTTGCTTTCTTTTCTTCCTACACGTGCCATACTTATAGGATATAGTTCAAATCAATCATACAACACTTAAATAACAGTAACAGTTACTATAAATTGTTAATAAATTATTTATTCATAACAATAAAAATTTTTTTTCCGTCAAAAAAAGTTTGAAGCATCTAAAGCTAAGTAATATTGGGCCTTATTAAAACTGATTTTGTCGTACCTTTATATCAAACGAATAATAGCCATATTTTCAAGAGGGATGACATTAAAATTTTTGGTAAAGAATTAAGTAACAAAAATAGTTAATATCTGAAATGCAACATGTAGTTTCTGACGCTTATAACATTATTAAAAAAGAGGTCATCTACGACTAAAGTCGTACATACAAATGATTTTTCAAGAATGTGCATTTTAAGTTATGTGCATGTTTTAACATGTTAAGCCAAATCCAGGTCATTGTACTGCAGCCATGATCTACGTATAGAATAGATAGAATAAGTTTATTAAGGCTTTGGGGTCATGCCCTTTATAGCCCTGAATATGCAAATACGATTTGATTAACAATTTATAAAATATATACAAAAGTATTAACAAGAATAATGTAATTTTTATATAATAAATCACTTGATAAGTAACGCAATTTAACAGCTAGAGTTACATGGTATACTGACTAGTGTTATAACTTATATTTAATTACATAAGAGGCTACTTAGTGTATTATCATGCGGTAATGGATTAAGAGTCAAGTTAACATCATATTCAACTCTATTCCGCCACTGATTAACCTCTAATTGGACCAGTTTATCACGAACTTTTTGCTTAAAATTACTTGTAAGTCTGAGATCAAATACGTATGTGCGTGTACTTGTGATTCCTTTACTATAAAGCACAATGCTGGCGCTCTTGTTGATTCAACTTAAGTGTGATAAGTCGTTCGACACATTTATAGTTCACTTACATACGTATCATACTTTTAAATGCGAATTACGATTTTGTAGGTTGTCGTACTGCGTTTAAAACGTGTGCATGTGCTTGTACTTGACTAAAAATTCAAAAATCGGTACAATGCTACCACTCCAGCCGATTTGACTTGCGTATGAGTAAGTTGCTCAAGACGTGAAAATTCCCTTCAATGAAGAATAATTGTGGGTATGAAGCTGGTACAATAATACTGGAAATGAGTAAACCTACGTTGGTTGGGTATGATTTTTAAATTAATATTTTAATATTTAATACATTAAAGTTGATAAGCAGTATATTATAGCACAATACCATATAAATAGTATATAGGTTGGCCAGTACCAGACAGTGCCCTTCAAAGTCCCTTCAAAACATTCATCACACGTAAATTTTTTGGACAGGTATTATTTACATCAATGGTATATTCGAAATAGCATCAAAAATGCCCCTAAAAATTGCAGATTGCTTACAAGTACTATTTTTTAAATGCTAAATTAAAAAAATCCCCATTGAATATATAACCTCATAGAAAAATTACGTAAGATCGCATTTATGTGATCTGTAGATATCTTCAAGTATTCGTTTGTATCGAAGATTACTTTCTGGTAAGCTTGCTCAATTTAAAAATAAATCAACAAGTTATTTTTTCAATAACACAAGAAAAAAGTGGTCAAGTATGCATAAAATCTTGTATGTAAGTATATCTACATGAGAAAAACAACTGCTAGTGGTGCTGCATACATTTGCGCTCCTCTCACCTCTCTGAACTTTTTCCCTGGTAAATGTGTGAAAAACGTTTCTTGAGTCAAAAAATCCCCACAATAACAATTGAAAAAATTGTGAAAGAATAAAATGCAAGAAAAGTCTAAAAGCTAAAAAGGTCTCTAATATGGCAAAAGTTAAAAAGAGTCTTAGAAGTCAAAATACCAATACCAAATAAATGATTCATAAACGTAATTTATAATCGAACCAAATAAATTAATATGAAGTAAATAAAAGTTTATACTACAAATAAGTTACGAACTACAAGATAAGATGCAGTAATCGACTTTCTCACACAGGGCCCACTCATAACAAAGTAGGTAAGGGCCTCGGCTAGTGAGCAAACAGTGGAGGGTTCAAATCTCCTTAGGACATGTTTTTTTTTTTTTTTAGAATTGGTTAACAGAAAAAAAAGACAAAGTTCATAAAATTTAAAATGCATGGTGTTGTGTGATGCGGAGGAGATCGGAAGTACGGTAAGGGGGTGTCAATCTCGCCTGGTCTCATTCGGTATACAGTGCGTGTACATACCTGATTATTAAATAACTAATTGTCTTGGTTAAATATCTAATTGTCTGTAAAAAATCAATGAAATTACCCACAAAATGGCTAGTGGTAGTACCCAAGTGAGTATTTTGAACATATAGTTGTAAAAAATAAAAATCAAAACATAACCTATTTCTAAATTAAATTTTAAAGTAACAAGACTGAAATGTTATTTGCTTTCACTTCTTAGTTTTTCACGTGTAGAGATTGTAAGGAAAAACTTTCTGGACACGATAATTTATGGACATACACATGTTTCAATGCCTTTGATACTTCAGCCTATGTACTTGTGTCCAATGATAGTAACGAACTGTTTGCAGGTAAATGCAGAATATTTGGCTTCCACTTACTTATTTCAATGTTACTATTTCGAAAATTTTAACTTGTTAACAAATACTGTCATAATTATCTTTTGCAGTACTAGAGTCGTATGTAGCTCCTCCTCTAAATAATTCTTCAGAGGTGACTGACTACGTTAACTTTAACATGAGTGATAACAACGAATCTGACTGTAGTATGGATAAAGATACACAAGATGAAGCTTTGATTTTAGCTGTCAAAACAAGACCTCCACTATGGAATCATACAACAAATCTAAAAGAACGTACTGCTCTGAAAAAAATATGCATTGGCTGGATGTTTGCAAAGAATTGCATCCCAACAATGTACAAGACACTAAATAAAGTTAGAAAAGTTTAAGAAATTCATACGTGAAAGCAAGAAAGAAAGTTCTTACTTACAAACCAAGTGGATCAGCTGCTTCTGGAATAAAGCACCCTTCGCAGTCCTTCAAGTTTTATAAATGCATGCAGTTTTTGAACGAAGTCTCAGATCCTGCACCGTAAGTAAAAGTGTTATGCGATAAGTTTTTTGTTAAGAATTCTTATTTAAAAAGATTTTTATTTGATTTTAGATCCACGTCATTAGTAACCACAAGTCCAACTAAAAAATCTCTCTTATCAGAAAATATGGACGAAGAGGAAGCACTCAACGATGAACCTGAGATACCTTGTTTTTATGCAAAAAAGTCTAGAAAAAGTAGGTAATTTTTTTTATAATTTGTTTTCTAAATAGTTAAGTACATCTTATTATATTATTACAGATTCTGGAAAAAAAACAGTCAGTGACTTTGACACAGAGATCTTATCCTGTCTCAAGGAAAACAAACTCTTGAACGGTGTTGATGGATTTTTGCTCCAGGTTGGGAAAATCCTGCGTCTAACACCAGTTGCATCAAGACTGGAGGTGCAGATTGAAGTTTTGTCTCTTTTGAATGAGATAAGAAAAAGATACCTCTAATTATTTATAGAAAAGTACTAAGACTTAAGGTATACATCATATTAATGAAAAAAATGTAACAAGTTTGTGATTCACAATGTGTTCGAATAATTACTTAAGTACAAAAGTACGTACCTGATTACGGTAAGAACTCGTTATTAATAAAGAAATCCTTAAAATAATGTTTTTTTACTTTTAATTTAGTTTAATATTCATAAGATAAAATGTACAGTATTCTGTACAATGTTTATTTTTAACTAAAATTTACAACTATTAGCTTTCACCATTGAAAGTTCACTGCCCCTTCGTTCATAAAATAGTTTGCATAATCGTCTCTTACATTAGTTGCAGCAATATAACTTGCTCTGTTACTGAGACGTTTAGCTACTGTCTGCAATTCTGGAGTTTCTGTACTGGCAGTCGATAGATCTATGTTTTCCTCTTCCTTGGACATAATCAAAAAATTTTGTAAGCAAACACAGGCTTTTGTTGCTTCTATCATGGTAGGCAATGATATTTCTGTTCGTGTTCTCAAAAGCCGCCAGATGCTTGTCATTTCTCCAAAAGCACACTCAACTATTCTTCGTGCTCGGGATTGTCTATAATTGAACACCTTTTTTTCAGATCCAAGTTAGAGCTTCTAGGATATGGAGTTAATAAATTTTCACTTAAGCCAAAAGCTTCATCCCCTAGAAATACAAAAGGTAATTGTTTGCCACCTGGGAGAAGTGGCTCTGGAGATGGGATATTTAATTTTTTTAGGCCATTAATTTTCCAATACTACTATTACTAAACACCCCACCATCACTTTGATGACCAGCAGCTCCAATATCTACAACAATAAATTTCTTGTAAGCATCAACAATAGTTTGAAGGTGGATGCTATGATGACCCTTATAGTCATAAAAATATGAAGCTGCTATGGGGAGAAGCCTAAAAATAATCTTTAATTAATTGATTTGATAAGCATAAAAATTATCATAGGTATAAAAGTTTTATTATACCTCCATGGTAATCAGTTTACTGTCTATGCACCCTAGACAATGTGGAAAGTCCCACTCAGTGTCAAATCCTGTAGAAATTTTTCTCCAGTTATTTTTTGTAAATTGTGCTTCAAATACAATAGGAGTTAAACAATCCCATATTGCTTTACAAGTCTCTAGAATGATATTGGATACTAAGGAATGACTAACTCTAAACATCAAAGCTAGAGATGTGATATAGTCACCAGTTGCAAGGTATCGCAACGTAATTTGTAAACGAATGGTGGCTGATATTGGAGTATGGACTGCAATTTTTTGGAAATCTTTGGTTCAACTAAGGACAAAAGGTCATCAAACAATTTTGGTGTCATCCGGAAGAAGTTTAAAAATCCTTTTCGATCATACAGTCTTAAGCTCACAATAAGATTATCACTTGCCCCGTGTGCTCATCTATTAGCCTCTGTGAAAATTTCTGACACCCAAACTCGTCTAAGGGCATTCAGTATATTATTTAAAATTTCTACTTTACCGACTTTTAATAATAAGAGATTATTGTTGATAACTAATTATATAACTATTTAAACCCAAAATGATGAGAAGAGCCCCCAAGCTGGTACTTTAAAGAATCAATCAAGCCTAAATTCAATACAATTTGTTGCGAACTAAGAGAGAAAAGTTACATTTCAAATTTGTACACTGACCCACTCATTTATTATCACGAAATGTAACTTTTCTTTCTTAGTTCGCAACAAATTGTATTGAATTTAGGCTTGATTTATTTTTCAAAGTACCAGCTTGGGGGCTCTTCTCATCATTTTGGGTTTAAATAGTTAAATAATTAAAAAAATAATAATAAAAAAAAAAAATAAAAAAAATAGTTCAGTACTCACGATGGTTGAACTTCGTGAGAACGTCGTGCATAAATACAGTACTCACGAAGTTCAACCATCGTGAGTACTGAACTATTTTTTTTATTTTTTTTTTTTTATTCGTTTTTCAAGTTTTTGTTTAGTGAACTACATGAATGCAGTATTAACGTTTATAGAGCTTCGTTCTTTCAATGGGTCTGGCGACCCCCTTGTTACCTGAGAAATTGTGTTTTTATACTCGTCATGTTCAAAGAACTTCGTTCTTACCGTGGGTCCCATGACCCATTTATCCCCCCTGGTTTGTTGTTGTTTTTTTTTTTTTTTTATTATTTTTTTTTTTTTAATTTCTTGTTTTATTTATTTTTTTTTTTATTTCTTGTTTTATTTTTTTTCATATTTCATTTTATTACATTTTTTTTCATTTTTTTTTCATACAACTAGGACTCACAAACCTAAACCATATAATCTAATTATTCTGCTAGTCTATGTTTTAGCTGCAATAACGGTATCTAAAGCAATTTGAGATCCAGCAAGTTATGTGATACATCTTCTCTAATTTAATATCAAATTCTTAAATTATAATGTTAGCTAAAAAGCGTTTTACATCAATTACGTATTTTAATTACTGAAAATGTAAAGCTTTATTTAACAGGGATATAAAAGATTAATGAAGTTATGACAAAATCTTTATAAAACTTACTTCTGAAGAAAACAATAGCTTCGTCTTGATTACTTCAGACCCTAAGACGCACAAAGATTTAAATGGGGCAGCTGTAGAGAATAGTAAGGGGTTAAAGATCTATGATAATCAATATCTATTATGCTTGAGAGAATCTAGCAATGTAATAAATGAAACTTCTCTTTCAGCAAGGGTGGCGTCAGAATTTAGAAATGCCAACATTTACGATATAAATGTTAAAATTACTCCCTACAAATATATTTCCGATACTCAGTGTGAATGCAAGGCTAGAAAGGGTCTATTTTCTTACTACAAGCATATCCGAGTGGTTTTTAAAGCTATCAAAGATTTTTTATCAACTAGAAACTACAAAATTAGAAAAACATGCACTAAAGAATTATAGACATTCCATCGTGCTAAGGAATACAGTGGATCACCCAAAAAATAGGAGATTTACAATTGAACTTAAAAAAAGCATCAGATGAGAAATTGACGAGTTTTGATCTAAGGCCACTCAAGTACAGAAATATGACCAACTACCCCACATATTTAAGGAATAAGTGTTTAAACTTTGTAGCTACTAAGATGCAATCTTTTCCAGAGCTACATGTTTTTGAGCCAACCAATATTTATGCTTACCATCATGATCATAGTTACATATCCTATAGTGCTGAAGATGATTTTTAAAAGAAATCGATCTACTTGATGTCATAAAAGAAAAAAGGATAGAAATAGAACTGAGTCCACGAAATGAATCAAACAATAAGTCCTGGTTCAGGGATAGATCATTGCAGCTAAATAGTTCTTAATTTAAAAAGATGTCGTACAGAATACCCTAAAAATCTTGCATGTTCTATAATAAATCCTCCAGATTTATCACACCTACCTGCGATTCAGTATGGTGAAATGCATGAGTTACGTAACAGTGCATGAGTGTAGCACTTATATTTCTTCTATTTATCTATTCTTAGCAGCTTCTCTGCATTAAATTATTCCTGATTGTGTTTATATAGAGATAAAATATCTATTTAGTGCTAAAGACCAAAAGATTTCACCAGAAACGATAAGTTACTTATATCTTTGTGAAAAAAGGAGTATACAAGTTGCAAGATTAAGATGATTATTATCAAATTCAAGGTCAAATGTTTTGTGCTGAAAAAAAAGATGCATTTAAATAGTTCATTCATAAGTTGATATTGCAATGATAAAAGTTTTCAGAGATGATACATTTATTTAAAGAAAAATTAAACTTAAAGAATTTTTATGATAATTCATTCAAAAGAAGAATTTTTAAAATTCATTTTTACAGAAACTATGAATTATAAAACCCTGTGGGTGATACAATAAAATTTTAATTAAAAAAAATCTGTTTGACATTTTCAATGCTGTTATACATTCACATGTTTTAAAACAATTTTTAATCCGTTGTGTGAGTTTTGTCCAAAAAATTATGAAACTTATACATCCTGGTTTATTATAGGGTTTCTAAAGTTACAAAGCATGTAACAAATATGAATTATTTCATTTGCCAAATTAATTTGAGCTCCATATAAGGGTCCTTTAGAAATTTTTTACGTTTTGCCTAGATCAATCAAACGTTTTGCATGGATCCTGTAACTAGAAATTTTTTTATTCTGTGACGTAGTTTAGCTGGATAACTAATTATTTTTTCAAAAAAAAGTCGGTATATTTAAAGTGACCCTATAAGATGCTAAGATATCCTGCACATTGAAGCTTTTATCGACCATTAAAGAGTCACCAGGATCACCAAATTTTGTTATTTCACTTCGCTCTATTATTTTCCTGTCACTCGTGGAGCCTCTGTACGTTGGACAAATGTGAGATTCAAGCCCACCTGGAGAAGCAAAAATTAATGCTTTCATTGTTGGCTTGTTTTTGTGAGTTTAAAATGTACTTTGTTGAACAATTGGTGTAAAAGGCCTTTTTATTTCTATTTCTGTTTTATCAACTATAGCTCTAGTACTGGGAAACTTGATTTTAAAATCTTAGGGAGTGAAAAAATTTACCAGCTCTTTGGATGGCCATTGGCATGTTTCTGACCACTGAAGTAAAATGAATTTTAGCCAGGTCAAGATTATATTTTCTACTTGTTTAATAGAGACGTTAAAAAATTAACTTACTTCATAATAAGTTGTATTTAGTCTTAAAATGATGAGAGTAAAAAAAAACTGATTAATAGGTGTGATGTTTGATGGCTTAGTGTTATACATGGAAGTAAGCTTGTCAATAGCCTTCCCCAAAGTTTGAAAAACAAAAACAAACTTGTCATAAGCTTATGGACCAGAGTAAAAGTGAATGGCTTGATCATTGTGTATAAAACTTTTTACAGATACCTTAACCCATGTATCTTTGTTTGTATGCAAAAAAGTTTCTATCTGAAAATCTTCAGGTTTGTCTCTCGTTTTACGCTGGGATCTGAAATCGTAGTAGGACTTATTTTCTTTGTTACTTCTCATTTCTTTTGTGACATCATTAGTAACATCGATATCAATATAATTAATTATCATACTTGTCAAATTATCACTACTTCCTAATACAATTTTATAATCCCTCAAATTTCCAATAAGACTATTGCAGCTTTCTTCTTCTTTTAACATCAGTAGTTCTCAATACTTTTTGATTTTAAAATACTATTTACCTTTTTCCTAATCATAGCATTTGCAATCATCGTATTCAGTTTTTTCTCAACTAAAGTTTTTGATAGTTTATTAATTTTTTCATAATTTTATTTGCCTAGGGAAATACAGAAGGAAGGGCAGTTTTTTTCAAAACTTTTCTGACACAACCCTGACCTGAAAATTGCATATTATCACAATCATACAATTTTTATTGATAAAGTTTACATTTACCGATTACACTACTATCAATAAGATCTTTATCTTTGAAATGATGACAGCAAATTTTACTTCATTTAGATGGAGTGCCCTTGCATCTCGCTGTTTTGAACCACTTTTTACGCAGGGTAGTATCTTTTGTAAAAAAGTGACTACTAATACTCGAATTCTTTTTACACTTCAAAACTTTGCACTTAGCGCTCATTATTGTTCTTTTTTTTTTGTTGATGCTTACAGACTAATATGTTGTAAGTTAATTCAGTGCAGTAACTCATAAACATAAATAATTTATTAGCTTACTGGTTATTTCGTTGTAATGCTTACCTTTAAGAACACATGCATGAGTGGAACGTTATGTATTTTTATTGTATAAAACAAGATAATAAAAATCAAAACTGTACATTCCAATAACTAAATTTTGTACAACATTTTGTTTGAATTTCTATACAGTTTTGAGTTTTGCCCTATTAGTTCCACATGTAATGGCAAACACCCCCAGCGGCAGAATAGCTCTCATTAATTAATTTGAAAAGACTGATTTCACAAGCTTTACTTATTCTTTACATGTAAAATCAAGCGATAAAATTCAACAGTAAGTAATTTTTTTAACGCAAGAGGGCCAATAATTTCTGCAGGTCAAAAACTATGATCTCAAATTTTACCACGTTCTTGACACAAAGAAAAAAAGCAAGATTACGTTTAAACTGAGAAGATTTACATGAACCTGGTAAATATATATTTATACTTGTTAAAACTCCCAGTAAAAAGATTTGTAGTTTCTACAATCTCAATAGTTACGAATTGGCTACTTGTTGGAGTCATTACTCAGTCATATTTATCTTATACTAAGCCGTAGGATAAATTTTCTTTCCTAAAATCTTATTCATATCACTTTTACCTTTAAATTTTTATACTTTTTAGTAAAAATTTCTTACAAAGTAACAAAATCTATTATAAGATATCGTGTGAGTAAAAAATAACTTAGTGACAATGAAAAATTGTGAATCTGAAAAAATTGGCCCATACACAATTATTGAGGTTGCGAGCACTTTGCACTAAGATTTTTTGGAGGTGTTAACATAGAGCTACCAGGTGTCGTTAAATCTACTTTTTAAGTCATCTTGCTTCATTTACTTCAAGATCCAGATAAGATTAAGGACCAGTTTTTAATTGGCAGCACTCATTGGATCCCTAGAGATGAAATGATTTCTTAATGTTTGGTACTGTAGCTTGATTTTACGTTGGACAATTGAATGAAAGTCGCTAACATCAGTTATTTGATGTTTAGGTATACAATCAAGCTACACTCAAAAACGAAAATATACTTTACTGGTGTAAATCTAGTACACTTGGAGTTGAAAAGTGAGCCTTAGATGTGGCTTAGATCTTTGAGTAAGAAATTAAGATGACTCTAACAGGTCAGAAAAATGCATTTTGACACCTACCAAAACTCTCAGTACAAACTGCAAAGTCAGAGGCAATCTTACTTTTTCATCTCAGGACTAGGTCAAATTTAAGACCAATATTTAATCTGCAAAAATCATTGGATCTCTAGCGGTAAGGTGATTTTTAATGGTTTAATACTATAAGTTCGTTTTACACATCCATCTTAAGGAAAACTTTTAAAAATAATTTATTAAAAATTATCAATTAGTAATTTCTAATTGTTTAATGATTTTTATTCGTATATTTTACAATACTTTCTAGAATTACACATGAATAAACATAAATCTAGTACACTGCTTGTTAGCCTATCGTCCTTTTTATCCCATGACATAGAACACTAAAATTTGAGTTTATGTATTCACACAACTCAACACCTCTTTATTTGTATTTTGTGAACTCTTGCCCTTTAAAAGTCTATAAAAATCGTTATTTTTGGTCTATCTTTCTTATTTTTCAAAATATGGAGTATTTCTTAATGTTTGGATTTTATATGCATGCAGGACCATGAAAAATCATTTCTGCATTATTGTAACACTGTAATTAACATAATATAATTTTTTTCAAAGTTATCTCCCTTTATTTGATGAAGGTGTTACGTCTGAACTTCTTAGTAAAGGGTGGAGCTCGTAGATTCGTTCGATAAACAAATGAATTTAATTTTCGTTCGTCAGAAACCAGCCATCAGCGTAAGGGCCTTTTTTGCTCTTGCTTACCGATAACTCTTCTTTTAAATCGTTGACTTGAAATTGTGGTGTTGTGTTTCACCAAGTGGTATGTATAGAGTGGTGTTAGTGTATTGTAGGTTGAGCTGGTGTTGACCTACTGTTTGAATTTATATCTATTCTGTTTCTGTTTGAAAATCATTCATTCATGAAAGCACAAATTATCTTTGTGTCAATTAGAACTTTGATTGTTTAATGATTTGAATAAAGAAAATAAATTTAACCAACTACCAAGTTATGTTAGACCTGATGATTTCAGAAGTTTGATAAAGCCAGAAATAATCAATTTTCATCAAAAACAGAATGTAGGACTCAGAAACCCCCGGTAAGCACGAAGTTCTCGCATGTATGTAGAAATTACATGTATACTGTTAAATACATGGTTCGTAAATACATGTGAGTTCAATATGTATTTTTTTCGTAGGTCACAGTGGTATATTTATGTCATCCCTGTTCATTTGTTTTGTATGAAAGGCTCGGGAACTTCATAAAATAATTTTCAAGGTTATTGTTGGGCTAAAAACGAAACATATATCCGACGTATTCGTAATAATTTTGCAAATACGCTGTAAATTTTCCAAAAAATGTTCACCTTGATTTTATAGAGAAATTTAAAAAAACTAAAATGTGAGGTTATGTCTTCTCATAACTCAACACCTCTCTTTTCGTGTGTTTGTTTTACCTGTGAGATACGCGTATAACTTGTTATTTTTGCTCTATCTTGCTTCCTTTAAAACATATGACGTATTTTGTGAAATTTGGAAGTTGTACAGTACTATAAGAACCCGTTTAATCAATACTGGATATCTGCATTTATCTGCTATACATGCAAAAATTATTTGTTAACGTACTTTATTATAATAATAATATTAACTTGCGTATATAGTATTAATATCCCATACAAAAAAATGCATCACTTTGCGTATAGAGTCGACGTTGCCTCTATCGATTTGAAAAATTAAATGATCAATGTATCTAATACATTTCTTTGTAGTAAAAAAAATTGGTCAAGTCGAGTGAAGTTGTCCTAAGAAACTAAACAATCCTAGGTCAGGTTAAATAAGATATATATGTGCATGCATATATGTACGATGAATATACACTGGATATACAGATTATTATAATGGTTGTGCTTCCCGAAAGGCTCAGTTTTAATTAGTAAGTCATGTAAGGTCACGTAATCATTTACTATGAACGCGAGGGAAAAAACCTTACCGTTTCCCTCGCACTCATGAAAAATTATCACGTGACAGTAGATAAACAAGGGCGACTCTAGCACACCTGTGCTACAATCGCCATGGCGACTTTGGCACATTTCCCCTTTCCTGCAGACTTCTCTGCGCGCGGCGCTTGGTATATTGGCGCGCTGCTTGAGTTTTGAATTTGGTTTGCGGGAGATGGAGCTCTCTTGCACGGCTTTATTTTATCTGCGCACACCACTTGGTATATTGGCGCGCTGCTTAAGTTTTAGTTTGCAGAAGATGGAGCTCTCTTGCATGGCTTTATTTTATCTGCGCACGCCACTTGGTATATTAGCGCACTGCTTGAGTTTTGTGGGTTATTGGTATGATCGGCGCACTGCTTGAGTTTTGTTGGGGATGGAGCTCATCTCTTTCACAGCCGCTTTTATCAGTGCGCGCTGCATTATTTTGATACCACAAGCAACTTGAACGCGGAGCTCTCTCTGTTTGCGATACTTTATTAGTTACAGAAAGTTTTTGTATGAGTTGTTTATGCTAATGCTTATGCTGTAGACAAGGTTTTTAGGATAAAGAAATTTTCAGTAGAAAATTAAAATGAAAAATTGTTTATTGAAAATACAGCCAATTTAGAAGGTTTTTTCTTAAAGATTAGTATATTTTAATTGCAAAAAACTGCTTTGTACATAATATTTAATACATTATCCTGCAGCATCCAATCTTTTATTGCCTGGATATTTCTTATGGCACATGAAGAGTTACTACTGAAGCTGTGGAATCGACATGGCAAATAATCCTTGGTAAGTTTTTCTAGGGCTGGACATTCATACTCCTCGATATTAATGACTCTAAATGGTAGGAAAGATAAGTAACCAACTCGCTTATTATATATTTTATATTAAAAAATAATATTACCTGCGTGGTATTATCGCTTGAAGATATTTTTTTCTCTCGAGGCCCTTAACGTACACCTTTACAGCGTCAACCAGCTCGTTTTTTAAAAACTTTCAGTCCCCCTTTAAATGCAACATTGCCATAATTCCAGCTTATGCCATGGAAATTGGTTATCAATCATTGATTTTGCCTTCTGTCCCGAAATAATAAATTGTCCCACGCAAAAGGTGGCTTGAGTACAATTACAATAGGCATGGAATTTTTTTTCCCAAGTTCAACATACGAAATTTCTTTAAAAATAGATTTGTTGTCACAGGTTTTGAAACCCTGAACGTCTACAATGTATTCCATCCTTCGAAGTTTGAACGATATGCTTCGCAGTCGAGGATGATTTAAGGAATTAATTCCATAGCAAGGTTAGCTGAAATATATACCCCCCCCCCTCTAATAATGCTATAAATTTTTTGCGCACACATCTTCAGTTTAAAAAAACTCTCATATTCGAATGCATCTGGCTGGTTTAGGTACTCTGTTTAAGCTTGTCGGAGATTTAACTCACAGCAAGACTGCATTTTTCCCATGTACTAAATTATTAGGTTTAGGTTAGGTAGTAATTTAAGCATAAAGATCATTATGGAATATGAAAGAAATTATTGTTTACACATTTTGAGTTTCATTTTTACAAATAGATTATTTGACAAAAAAAAATTATTACATAAATGTACAAAACTGTGTTCGCAAGATATATATATACACCTTACTCTACAGCTGCAGTATATTAATGCTTACAACTCCTCGTCAACATCATCATCAACGTCAATCCATTCCATATTTAAGTAGAACTTTTTCATACGCTTAACATTATGAAGAGCACACATTGATTTATAGGCTCCGTTGTGATGAGAACAAGCGGTGACCAAACTTGGGAGTTCAAACGATGGATAGTCTGTCATATTAGTGACTTCAAAGCCAAATCTTTCAAGCCACTTATGTTTCAGTTTTTTAATAAAAAAAATTTTTACAGCATTTTCAAGATTTTCCCGTAAAATGTTTGAAATCTCTGTATACTCAATTTTTCCTGAGTCCCATGTTAATCCGTGATAGCAAAGTTCAAGGTATAAATTTTTATGTTCATATTTTTGTGGTAATTTACTACAGGTAAAAGGTGCTTTAAAAAAAAATACTTGTGCCTCCGTATCATTAGCATTGAGAGAAAGGATAGCCGATTTTTTGAGCACGTAATCATTACCTGGTTACTTAAAACCTTGCATATCCACAAAATACTTCATTTTACTCTATTACAATTTTTTTAATTTTTTTACATCAACAACATTAACAACTATTTTTCGATAGTCTTCAGCAAAACCCATAATCATATTTAGTAGAAGTATAATATCAAAGTAGCTGTTATTATTAGTAAGACTATCATCTTCTTCTTCTCCAACGTTAAGCCAACCAGCATTTATCATCGATTGGTTTTGATCAAGATAAAGCGATAGCCAATTTTTCATAAGGGTTTTTAGTCCAACATTTTTGCACTTGTCTACTTCTATAGCACTTATCTCATATCTTATTTCTTCAAATAAGTGACAAATGGCGTTATTTATCAATGCGGTATTTGTTACTGCTGTATTTTCATCTGCTTTGACCAATCTTCCATAAATATGTAAAGAACTTCTGGATAGTAAAAGACAAAAGTCTTGATGCGGAATTGAAATGCGAATTTCATCACTATTGCCATATGTTAATGATGCATACGGCTGATGAGCATAAATCTCATAGTGCGCAATAGATTCGCCAAATGCGACTGGAGACTAAATACTTAGAATCTCGTCCATTTTGTATACAACAAAAAATCATCCAATTTAGTTTCCACCAGGGCTTTTTATTTTTAGACCAAGACTTTTTATAAACTGTATGTTTTGATGAGTTAGTTTTTGATGTGTCAATAGTTTTCTTGAATGTCTCGATGCTTTGATGGACTTTCTTTTCTGACGTCTCAACGCTTTGAGAGCTTGTTGTTGGCTGAGTGCTGGAGTGCATATTGAGCTGCCTATATGATTTGTCTGATTATAAATAATGCCCATTATGGAGAGGGTTTTATGTGCAATCTTATAGTTATGACTTCTCCCCAAAAATTGACTAAATCACCGTCCTGATCTACTATACGTAGTTGTATATAATCAATGATGGGTCCAATAATCGGTAAATGAATTATTTGTGGAGGAACTTCAATAATTTTATATCCCGGTGGTACAGCAGGAAAAAATTCATGAATCACGTGTACTTTGCGACTGTTTATGTAAGCTCCACTCATGATATTACATTGAACTCTTGATGCGTTTATCTTTAGAATAGCTACAGGTAAGTCTGAAACATATGTAGTATTATTTTTTAGAACTTTCTGAGTGAAACCTAATAGACTACCTATAAAATCTTTAGGTCTAAAATCAATACTATTACTACATTTGATAATACTTTGAAGCGTATTATTGTTTGGCTTAATATCGAGAGTTATGTTGTGAGTTTGTAATACTTCAATTAAAAATGACCTAATATCTTCAATCTCATAACTGCCTGTTGGTAATACAATAACTTGATTGCTGACATAAAATTTATAACAATTTTCATCGATATTTGGGATGGAGTTGAATGACAAAAGTTTTACTAAGCCAAGAACGTAGCTGTGTTCTGGCGATAACTCAATCGGTGAAAAATACTGTGCTTACAAAATAGAAGAAGTACCAGAGAGGCTAAGTGTAAATGTTTCTTCCATGCTTGTCAAAGTGTAACTAAGTGGTTTCTCCCTATCTAAGAGAGTTATGTTTGTTTTAGAAGAAACCTCAAGCATAAATGACCACAGATGTAGGAGTTAAATTTTTAATATCGCTTATGATTATATTTCACCTTACTAACTTTTAGATACAACATTAAATCAGTCAGTGGCTGCAGATCTCCAAAACTGTCAAAGTACACAACATTATTACTACGTTTTCGATAAACCACCCAGTGAGTTCCAGGTCCATTCTTATCATCAAGATTTACTATAGCAGTTTCACAAAACCATGGAGCATCGGCAGGTAAATTGTTTCTCATGAAAACTCCCCGAAAATAGGGAATTTTTAAGATTTTAGAATATTTCATCAAATCTATGTTCGTAAGAGCTCGATCAGGTAATTTTATTTCTTTTAACTTTTTTGAGGGGCTTTTTTTTCTTAAAGCTTTTCTAGCGTAAGGCTTTAAATAGACTCCTAATCCAGTTTTATGCGGTTTGAGATAAAGACCTTTTCCAAGGGCAATAGCTTCCATGGTTTGATTATGTCTCTGACTTTCTGCTAGCTGCTTTTTGGCTGACTTAGCAGCATTAATGCTTTTCATAATTCCAGCTATTTCATTGGCTATAGCACTGGTTGCACTCAAACCAGCAAACAAGGAAATTAAAGGTAAAGCTCCACCAATCTGTGTAGGAAGGCGTAAGATGCGTGAAATCGTAACATACTTTTTACCTCCCGATTTTTTAACTGCACTACGAGCACCTTTCAAAGCACTACTATTAATATCTTGAGCCCTTTTGCTTTTGGTATTCATGTCTTGCGAGGCAGCCTTAATAACTGCACTTAAAGCACTGCATTGTTTTTCTTTGACCTACCCATCCTTCTTTTCCTTTTATTAATACCCTGTTTCTTCTTCTCCTGATTCAACCCCATACCAAATTTACTTTTAACCTTCATAGCGCCGGTCACCAGGGCAGCTGCGGCTCTTTCGCCAATACTAGAATCTAAAGCCTTTACTCTTTGCCACGCCTTCTCAGCGAAAATTTTATCTGCTTCGTGTCTAGCTTTTAAATCTTGTCGATTTTTTGAGTACGCTATATCATGCTCTTTGCACGCCGCGTCTAGCGGATTTACTCCGGGGTCCCCTCTAGCAAGACGCTTAACAAGCTTAGTACCTGGATCACAGTACTGATATCCTGACAAATGAAGCTCCACTGGTAAAGAATTTATGATTTTATTTACGAGACCATGCCCTCTCTTACGATGCATGACGATGATTAGTCTTCAGGGGTTGAATCATGACTAAGTGTTCGAGAATATAAATAATGTATTTATAGTGGAAAAAATTCGTTGACAAATAAAGAGCTTAAACTATATAACCGTTATACTATTTCACTAAAAGTTTTGTTGTAACTGATTATTTATGCAGCATAGACATGGAGTTTAAAGAGCAATCCATAAAATTACAAGTTCCTAATTTTGACGCTATAGTAAAACAAGAAAAGCGTTCAAATCAACATGGTGAACTGTTCCCTGACAGTATTCGTGCGGTATTTTGCGGTCAATCTAATTGTAGTAAAACTAATAGCTTATTAGCTTTAATTATGCATCCTAATAGAGTTAAGTTTGAAAATGTGTACGTGTATTCAAAATCTCTGCATCAACCAAAATACAAGTTTTTAAAAGAACTATTGGAGCCTATAGAAGGTGTGAAATACTTACCTTTCAGCGAGCACGAAACCGTAGTCTCACCAGATGATGCTTTACCAAATTCTATAATGATTTTTGATGATATAGCTTGTGAAAAACAAGATAATGTAAAGGCTTTTTTCTGCATGGGTAGACACAAAAATGTAGACTGTTTCTATCTTTGCCAGTCATATGCTCAAGTACCAAAGCATATTGTAAGATATAATGTCAATTTTTTAGTCTTCTTTCGTCAAGATGAAGTTAATTTGAAGCATGTGTTTGATGATCATGTAAACTCAGACATGTCATACATTCAATTTAAAAATTTATGCTCTAATTGCTGGAATGATGATAAACATGGATTCGTCGTTATAAACAAGGGTAGACAAATAAATAATGGTCGCTACAAAAAAGGTTTTGATAATTTTGCCGTACATTTAGGACATACCTAGCGTAATCGTTACAGTCTGTTGCAAGACATTGGATCATTATCATCATGTGTCAACAAGAGAAAGACGTTCTGCGCTAGTGAAGGCGCGAGTGGCGGTTAAAGAAAAGTACAGACTGTTAAAGTTTGGGAAAAATGAGGCCAAAAAAGTACTTAGTAAAACTTTCAAACCAATAACAGATTCTTTAATGGAAATTTTTGCCGAAACAAAAAAACACAAAAATAATAGTAATAATTCTGTTAGTCACAATTATTTTTATAACAAAAACGATGAAGAAAGTAATAAAGTTAATAAAGTGAATCAACAAAAAAAAAAAAACAGAGAAAAATTCAGTGATCATAATTTAACATTCGAGTCTGCCGTTAGTGAAAGTGATGATGATGATGATACTGATTTAAATAATACTATTGAACAACAATCTCATGATTCTGTTCAAGTCAGTAAAAATTTATCAAATAATTTTTATTTACTAATACTCGATCAGAATCAGAAAGATTTATTAGATTTAAAGTATGGAGTGCGAAAAAAAAATGAGTTGTACAAACTTGGCGATTCGCGAATAGAATTTGAAAATAATCATATCAAAATAGATGAGTTAAAGTATCCAATGACTCCGGGATTAATGGAGCTACTCATCAAAAAGCATCCTAATGAATCTCTGTTGACACAGGAGGATTTTGAAAAATACTAAGTATTATTAAAAATTTCAAATGTTCACAGAAAAGGGTTTGAAAAAACGGAGCTATACGAACCCATAATAGTAATAAGTTTAATAAAATGATTGCTCCAATGTTCGATCTCACGGTTCGCAAAAAACGTGCATCGTTGCTACCTCGTTATAAAACTGCTCGAATAATGCAACAAGTAGATTATACACACTGGGATGATCCCAATGAATTAGTAGATCGTTTACGCTCATTAATAGCTGAAAAGTCATCAGGAAATACAAGTCATGACAATGAAATTATATCGATCATTGAAGAGCTTCGCGAGGGAGGATATATATATTAACGTATGTGTGTAAATATTTCTTCAGTCTCAAAATGAGTGTCGATGTATTCGGTCAAAAATTGGGTAGGACCGAAAGTGGTGGCTGAGGTCCTCCTGGTATTGAATACAAACTTACCGCAGATGGACAGTATGACTTAAATAATAAAAGACTGTGCAATGTTGGAACACCAGAACAGCCTCAAGATGCAGTAAATCATGATTACTTCGTTGGAGTGGTTCAAAAACTTGAAAAAGAAATAGATAGCTTTAGAATTTTTATATACAACTTACAAAAAAAATTTCCATTTATTCAAGCTAATTCAAAAAACTTAAACCTAGACAACTAATACATGGAGCAAAATGTTGAGCAACTTCATAAGGCAGCAAGGCGTAATTATCCCCGTCGAAAATTCAACATGCGTGGTTAAGATGAGACTTGGCAAGCAGACCTTGTAGAGATGCAGCCTTACGCTTGCGAAAAGAAAGGGTATCGGTATATGCTCACTGTAATAGATAATTTCTCCAAGTACGCGTGGGCTGTACCTATCAAGAAAAAAACTGGTGAAGAAGTAACTGCAGCAATGCATTCAATATTGAAAAAAGGACGAGTACCAATAAACATGCAAACTGATCGCGGCAAAGAATTCTACAATGCAAACTTTCAAAATCTCATGCAAAAATATAAAATCAATTTATACTCAACTTATAGCAATCTCAAAGCTTCCATATGCGAACGATTTAATCGTAGTTTAAAAGATTTGATGTGAAAAAAATTTAGTTTGCAAGGTAATTATAAATGGCTGAACATGTTACAAACGTTAATTAAATTTTATAATAATAGAAAACACCGAACAATTAGTTTGAAACCAAAAGACGTTGTTGCTGAAAATGAAGTTCAAGTTTTGGAGAAGTTTAAAGAAATATATAAAAATAGTAGTAAGTTCAAATCTAAATTCAAAATTGGTGATAAAGTACGAGTAAGCAAAACCAAACAAGCATTTGAAAAAGGGTATTCACCTAATTGGTCGACTGAAATATTTACAATCACACGAGTAGCAGCAACAAATCCAACAACGTATTATCTCAATGATTACCGAAATCAACCCATTTCTGGAGGGTTTTACGAGCAAGAATTGCAAAAAACAAAGCATCCTGATGTTTACCTCGTAGAGAAAGTCCTTCGAAGACGTGGAAATCGAATTTTAATGAAATGGTTGGGCTTTGACAACGTCCACAACAGCTGGATCGACAAGAATAAATTGTAAAAAACATCTGCTAAGTTAAAAAGTTTTTTTTTCAAATATTTTTTTTCAAGAGCAAAAAAAGGGAAGTATTTGAACAAATGAATAAACACTTCAATTATTAAAAATAAAATAAACTTTTTTTTTTTTCCCTAATATTTACAAACTTATGCATAAGAGAATATTATATGTTCACCATTGTACACTACAAGTAATTTAAATTTATTCACTGCTTCTAATAATTCATTGAAAAATCCTTCATTCTCCAAGAGTGCGGTACATATTCTGTTTGGCAGAAAAACTTGGAACTCATCTGCCAACTCAGCAACTATCTTCATTCCATACTTGGTTTTCACTTTTTTTAACTTAGTTACCATATAATTTTGATTTGGAACCATATCGGTAACTTTTTTTGTTGGTAGAAAATTATTGCTAGCAATTTTGTATAACGCTGCGAGATCAATCTGTAACACAATCGCAGAAGAAAAAAATATTTAAAATACATTGATGTAAGTAAAAATTATTCGAGTAATGTCTGTTAACTTACTTTTATAAATATCGACGTTTTTTGCTCAATGGTTCACTTGTAGAGACACGTACCAAGGAAAACGATGGCTCGTTGAAAAGCTTCTGGGGCTCAACTTGAGATCTATTCACACCTCCGCTTGCGAGAAGAATGAGCTCTGCTTGCTGCTACAACACCTCTAATTGTGATGCTACTTCCTTCACTTTCGGCAACTCATCTGCAGCGGCTTCTCCCTCCACTCTCAGCTGTTCATCTGCGCATACCCGTCCAGCTTCTTCTTTCTCCATCTGATTGGCTTCTCCCTCTATGGGCTCTTCCCTATTAGCTGCTTCCATTGCTATTATGCTAAAATGACCCCATGGTAGAGTATCTGTGTGGCCTGGTCGCAAATAACGTTTGTCGTCATGTTCACTTAAAGCAATTTTGGTTTCTTTTTCCGTTAAAAGCTAATAATGACGTGATTTAATATTTTTTTACTCACGTGTTATACTAGTATTTTCACACAAACATGTAATATAGTCATTAAAAGTTATCGTAGCTTTCACAACACAATTTTTAACACCTTTAGCTTTCTTCAGCGTATTTTGATCTTGTATCTTCATACTATACATTTTGCTCCTTAATCCCACAAATTCCAACATTATCTTCCCATTACACTCATCCTTCATCAACCCAACAATTTTTTTATTGACACTAGGTATATTAAATTCATTATCAGAACTGTAGTCTAAGGTATCGAATTCTCCAATATTTTCTCGCATAAGATTATAAATATTCTGGTTAGTTATTTTGTACACAAGACTATCAGTGTCTGTGTATAAGAGTTTGCAATGATCATTAATTTTATTTCTCATAAAATCATAATGAAATTTATAAACCAGCGTCTTTGATAGATCCAACACACTCAATCCCACATATATTGGTTTTTTAATGCATACATCAGTTAGCAACAATTGTATAGCTACCAACTCCACGTCAAATATGTCACAACTATGAAAATTTGGTCGTGCAATGTAAGCCTTGGCACCATATCTACCATTCCACTTATTAACAAGTTTAATCAATGCGTTTGCGTTCATTTTCCATCGTTTTCCCATACACAGCATTGTTGAATAACTTAAACAACATCTTTTCAAACTCATTCTTCGCATTTTGACGCTTTTTACAGTTTAAATCTATGTATTTTTTCAACCATAAGCTTTGATTAAACTGTATTGCTCTATGAATTTTTGTTATTCAGAGCCCATGGCTCACAGCTTGCTTAAGTGTGCGATAATGTATCACATAACGTTTTTTATCATACAGCGTAGTCATTAATTATTTTTGTTTGGAACCTGGGGGTACCAAATGCTCAGCACAAAAAGGTAAGTCCTTATGAGCATTGTGAAGAGTTTTTGGATATTCGAGATCAACTTCTAGTATATAAACAATTTCAGCATCATCTGCCACGTTTAAAATTCCCAAGGGGTTAATACTTTGCACCCATTTAAATCCTGCATAAGGTAGTGGTTGAGTCATAGCCCAACCATACAAATTGTTAACATCATAATACATCAAGTATTTTTTATCCCTGTTAGCTTCATAACCTTCTTTCACATAGGGGTTGTTGGCCTTGGCATATCGATTGCAACATTGGCTTATTCCACCTTGTATGACGCGCTCTATAAGTAAAACTTGATCTATGTCTGTCAGCAATTCAAGTTTTACCTAAAATTGAAATGGTACATTTTGTTTAAGTATATATTTAACTTTTTTTAGAATTAATTACTTAATAAGAATTCATTACCAATCTTTGTATATTTTAGCATAGCGTCTCAAGTTAGGCCGGGTGTTGTATAATAATGAGCTGGGTCTAGTTCGTATGTTTCGATACAGTTATTTCGAAAGTTTTCAAATACTTCCGCGAGCAGTAATACATCAGTCTTTAAATATAAGTCAGAATACTGCCCAAAAGTATGAATATGAAAAGTGTTCCAGATATTTTTTGCATGCTCGTACTCTTCATCAGTTATATGGGTTTCGTATAAGCTGTTGTAAAAATTTTGTTTTGATGGAAGTTTATTTTCTTTCAATTTTTCAAAAGAAGAAGTATAATCATATGGGTATATGCCTTTTCTTTTTAATAAGTCTATCTGAGCTATTGTATAATGATCATCATTGAAAAATACGTTTTCTAGTATTTTGAGTTCGTTTAAGTATGATGCTTATTTATCGAAAGATGAGGCCATAAATTTAAAGGAATCTATAAATCTAATATTAATATTCGTACCTTCTACGAATTTTGTAAATGAAATGTATTTTTCTTTTGTCTGTGGTAAAAGCTGAACTTTTCCTGGAAAACATTTGACGAGTTCTTTTATGAATAAATGTGAATCATAACCACTAAGGTTATGGAACATTACTGGTATCGTTCTTGAGTCTTGATAACTAATATTGCATTTACTATGAGCGGGGCCTCGATACCTAAGACATTGTAAAAAAATTGTACAAGACTGAGTTTAAAAACGAATTATTACTACAAAATTATACTTACTTTCCAGTGAGATGACAGTGATCTCGAACTTTCACGTCATCCAAGCTGAAAGGTTGGTTACATTTGTGACATAAAAATGCTTTGTCGTATTTTATTTGTTCTTCAAGTGTCAAATCAATCATTTTGATGGGATTTTTCTACAGTTCTTCCAGTTTCAGAGCGAGGAGATGAAGAGCTTGAACAAACCGCTGAGCAGGTGTTTCATCATTTTCTTCATATTGTCTGTAGCTTTTATATTCTGATTTATTATCATTATAACAACATTTGATAAAATAACCAATACTATATGCTTTGTGACATTGATAGGCATGAGCACTCTTAAAAGGTTTCAGTAAACATTTAAAGTCTGCAAATACAACGAAAGGTACACGGTTCTTGTGTGTAAAATTTTTAAATTCAAGCATATGCTCATTATTGTTCCTGTTTGGTGATGTAATTTTACTCTTGTTTAAGCTCTTACAATCAATTTCATGAGCTTCTAACTTTTGTTTTGACCAAAAATAGTGAAAGCAGCAATCACATATATTTACTGTATGTTGATGTTGCGTTAACTGTTTGCGTACTAAGCGGGATAAATTTTTTATCGAAACATAGTGATATTTATACTGTACGTTAGAGTCATCATTTTTATCTTTATCATAATCATCATAATCATCAATGTAGAAGCTTTCAACAAATAAAAGATTTACATGCTTATCTTTTCTGTTTGCAGTCAAATGACTAGGAAAAGTAGCATGAGTATTGCCCTTCTTTTTAAAAAAATATAAATTAACTGAAACCTTGTTTTCATTTTCAAATTTTGAAATTTTTTTAGGGTTCATAGGAAACTCGATACCATCAAAGTTTAATTCATTTTCATATTGGATATAGTTAGAGAGACGATTTGGATTTTTTTGCACTGGATATAATGCTAATAAAATAGCCCATTTAAAGCACTGATCGTCTTTGTTTGATACATTCACGCAAGCTTTTTTTTTATGTAGTCTGGTAAGTCTATAAATGAACTGCCTCGCATAGGGTTTAGTTTGTTAATATTCACAACCAATTTTAAAATTGAGTGTAGAGACCAGCCAGATTCTTTATCTTGAAAATCATCCATACTTTCTTCAATTGACTGTCTCACGTTAATATCAAACCACTCATTTAAGTCAGTAGAGAGATAAATAGTTTGCAATTTTGTATTAAAATATTTTAAATCTATATCCTTGACATTATCTTTAACTATTGCATATTCAGCCGTCAACATGGTGTTTACTTTTAATGCTGAGTGTTCCTCGAGAGATCTTTTAATTCGTTGAACAAATTTTTGTTCAGCATCCTTAAAAAATTTTTTTAGATCTAGATGCTTAAAATTTACAATTAAAGCTGTAGTGATACGATTTTTCAATTCACTATTTATGTCACTAAGACTAACCAGTAAATCATTCTCAACATTTGGAGCTATAGTTGATATACCTTCACCTTGAACGCATGTGGTATGCGCATTTCTCCGTGTCTTGACTTTGGTTGCAACTTCTTAAACACTGTCATGTACAAAATCTTCAAGTTCATTTTCAAATGCACTAACTGCTGCCTCCAGTTCAAGTTCACTATCAGACAAAAAAACTTTTGGTTCAATGCTAAACATTTTTTTGCTTCGGCTATCTCTAAATAATCATAAAGAAGCTGTAAAACAGTTTTTAATAAAACCACTGAAGATTGGAATATTTGTTTTTCTGATATTGTTAAATTATTTCGTGAAGTAAAAATATGACAATCACTAATTGTTGTAACCCATGTTTCAACTAGTCTTTGAATATCAAACACGTCAACTTTGGTATTAATTATTTGTTGATACGATTGCCATATGCAATGAGCTGCATCTTTAAAATATTTTATCGAGGCCATGACTGATTTCCAAAAGAAGTTCACTATTCAAACAACTGTGCAAAAATAAGCTGTACTAACAATTTCTACCTTCTCAAATAGTCTTTAAAAATTGGAAGGGGTTAGTATATGACATACTCTCTGAATATGTGAAAAGTTAGTTTAAGCGATGAAATATTTGAGAACTTTTTTTTTCATGCATTTCTATTTGGTTTAGGGTTATAGGGTTATTGGGTTATTATTGTAATAAAGTAAAATGGAATATTTTGTGGATATGCAATGTTTCAATAAACCAGGTAATGATTACGTGCTCAAAGAATTGGCTATCCTTCCTCTCAATGCTAATAATACGGAGGCACAAGTATTTCTTTTTACAGCACCTTTTACCTGGCGTAAATTACCGCAAAAGTATAAACATAACAATTCATACCTTGAACTTTGCTCTCACGGACTAACATGGGACTCAGCAAAAATTGAGTATACAGAGATTGGAAACAGTTTACGGGAAAATCTTGAAAATGCTGTAAAAATATTTGTTATTAAAGAACTGAAACAAAAGTGGCTTGAAAGATTTGGCTTTGAAGTCACTAATATGATAGACTATCCACCGTTTGAACTCCCAAGTTTGGTCACCGCTTGTTCTCATCACAACAGAGCCTATAAATCAATGTGTGCTCTTCGTAATGTTAAGCGTATGAAAAAGTTCTATTTAAATATGGAATGGATTGACGTTGATGATGATGTTGACGAGGAGTTGTAAGCATTAATATACTGCAGCTGTAGAGTAAGGTGTATTTATATCTTGCGAACACAGTTTTGTACATTTATGTGATAATATTTTTATGTCAAATAAACTATTTGTAAAAATAAAGCTCAAAATGTGTCAAGATTAATTTTTTTCATATCCCACAATGATCTTTATATTTAAATTACTACCTAACCTTAACCTAATAACTTAGTACATGGGAAAAATGCAGTCTTGCTGTGAGTTAAATCTCCTACAAGCTTAAACAGAGTACCTAAACCAGCCAGATGCATTCGAATATGAGAGTTTTTTTAAACTGAAGATGTGTGCGCAAAAAATTTAGAGCATTATTAAAGGGGGGGAGGTATATATTTCAGCTAACCTTGCTATGGAATTAATTCCTTAAATCATCCTCGACTGCGAAGCATATCGTTCAAACTTCAAAGGATGGAATACATTGTAGACGTTCAGGGTTTTAAAACCTGTGACAACAAATCTATTTTTAAAGAAATTTCGTGTGTTGAACTTGGGATAAAAATTCCATGCCTATTGTAATTGTACTCAAGCCACCTTTTGCGTGGAAAAATTTATCATTTCGGGACAGAAGGCAAAATCAATGGTTGATAACAAATTTCCATGGCATAAGCTGGAATTATGGCAATGCTGCATTTAAAGGGGGACTGAAAGTTTTTAAAAAACGAGCTGGTTGATACTGTAAAGGTGTACGTTAAGGGCCTCAAGAAAAAAAAATTTCTTTAAGAGATAATACCATGCAGGCAATATTGTTTTTTAATATAAAATGTATAATAAGCGAGTTGGTTACTTATCTTTCCTACCATTTAGAGTCATTAAAATCGAGGAGTATGAATTTCCAGCCCTAGAAAAACTTACCAAGGGTTATTTGCCATTTCGATTCCACAGCTTCAGTGGTAATTTTTCATGTGCCATAAGAAATATTCAGGCAATAAAAGATTGGATGCTCCAGGATAATGTGTTAAATATTATGTACAAAGCAGTTTTTTGCAATTAAAATATACTAATATTTTAGAAAAAAACTTTCTATATCAACTGTATTTTCAATAAACAATTTTTCATTTTAATTTTCTACTGAAAATTTCTTTATCCTAAAAACCTTGTCTACAGCGTAAGCATTAGCATAAACAACTTATACAAAAACTTCCTGTAACTAATAAAGCATCGCAAACAGAGAGAGCTCCGCGTTCAAGTTGCTTGTGGTATCAAAATAATGCAGCGCGCACTGATAAAAGTGGCTGTGAAAGAGATGAGCTCCATCTCGCACAAAACTCAAGCAGCGCGCCGATCATACCAATAACCCACAAAACTCAAGCAGCGCGCCAATATACCAAGTGGTGTGCGCAGATAAAATAAAGCCGTGCAAGAGAGCTCCATGTCCCGCAAACCGAAACTCAAGCAGCGCGCCAATATACCAAGCGCCGCGTGCAGAGAAGTCTGCAGGAAAGGGGAAGTGTGCCAAAGTCGAGATTGCTAAACGCCAATGCTACGGCGTGAGACAACTTTTTTCCACTGATCGGGGCGACCCGCAGCGGCCAGCTATCAAACCAAGGTGCACATTTTTCGAGAGTGCGAGACTCGTATTGAAGAGCGTGCGCCTACAAGAAGAGAAGTGGATTCGCGTGGAAATGAGCATATAGGCGCACATTTTGGTGACACGCAGAAGGGGTATACCGAATGTGTGCCTATACGAGGAGAGGAGTGGAAATGTTGACTATAGCTATATATCTGAGCGCATAGCCAAAGCAAGCGACGACACGAGTTCTTCTCTTTTGACTGCAACCGAGTATATGCTATAGTATATATTTAACTGACTCTTGCTCTCTCGCTCTTGCTTGAATGTAATCTATCAATCTTACATTTGATTAAATCGTGGAACTCAATGCTTATAATTATATACATAGAATTTGATATCAAAACATTTTTTAATTTTTTCCGTACGTTAATACTTAATTTGACATTTAGTATTATTTTGAAAAAATTTTCAGCTATTTTTTTAAGGATGGCAGTTCAGCTATAACCACTGGTTTATTATTTTTCCTCATTGAAATTGTTATAAACTGTAGGACAAGCCCCAGAGGTTATCGATGAACATATGTGACTTTAAGATTTCCTTTCGTTGGAGTTTCAATAGCTAAGATGGTAAGGGCTTATGCCACTACCGTTGTTGTTTTGCTATCTAAGGATAGATTCCAACTGTCGGCAAATTTTTTTTTTATAACGTGATTTATCATTCTAGTTCATTTTCTTTTTATTTATGTTTTGTTGAAATTTATACATTATGTTTACAAACACTTCCTTCCGAATACATCAAAATATATTTTTACTAGCAGCCCCCCGTCTCGGCTTCGCCCGAGACTTACTAAATAAAACACCGTAGTGTGTTGACACGTAATGTGAAACATTTTTAGTTAGAAAATTTTACACATATTCCCGATACTTTTTAGAACAAAAATCTTCTTATTAAAAACATATTTTTTCGGAATCCATATAGTTTATTTGGTCAAATAATAAGGTATACAAATTCAAAAAAATAATTATGCTGAAAAGTACTAAGCGTTCTTTATGCCATAAGATAATCGATGGCTATAAGAAGTTGTTGATTTGGTTTCTTTTGTGTAATTCACGAAAAGGGCTATTTTTTAAAGCTGTTAAGATTTAAAACCCCCAAAAAATTTATGTTAAAAAAAAATTGTTTTTTCTCATATCTCACAATTTTATTACCAGAGCAACAAAGTCCTGGACCTTAAACCCAACATTTTTATTGCCACAAAAACACAAATACATTTTCTACTCATTAAAAAATCTGAAGTAGGATCTTTAAAGATTCCAGAGATTGCTGTGAGGGTACAATGAAAAGCTGATCTCTCACGTAATGGACTCTTAAGTTGACGATTTTGACGCTGCTGTTTCAATCTCGATAAATTTTCTGCATCAGTTTCTTGACGCCTCAAATTGTATTCATTAGATACATTTGATGTTTTCTTTCCAATATACCCTTTTGCGACTATTGGTATGCTTACGACTTTTATGACCCCTAAAGGCTATTTTCAGTCAACTTTGTTAATTTTAATACATTTGTTGGCAAGGTAGTTCGACGTCCGATGGCCCTAAAAAAGACCGGTGAGCTTCTTAAGTTAACTCTTTTTTGACTGCAGTTAACAGCAATTGTGACTGCCTGGATACCTCAGGGTGATCTTCTCTGGCTTACTGTTGAAGACCCAGACTGATTGGGAGAAAAATTACAAAGTCCGAAGCTTTGGGGCTAGTTGTAGTGCTCTTTCCCAACGTCTCCCGGTATAACGTCAAAGACGTTGGTGTCTAAAGCACCTTTTTTATTTTGCAGATTTAGTTGTTTTGGTGATCTTAGATGGGGAGATTGGTTAGTGATACTTGTCCAGTGGAGGCTGTCCCGTTGGCTCAAGTTTTTTTTTCCTTTATAGCTGTTATAGGTTTGCCCAGCGCAGACCTTGGAGAGGATCAGTGATTCCTGGTTGAATGCTTAGAGTCAAGAGGGTAATATAGGGTCGTCGGTCACCGGGTTTCCCAGCCCTGCGAAGAACAACTCCGCAGGTGACGTCTGCCAGTGAATAGCTGACTTGGTTTAATAGTGCCCGTTTTTAGTTAATATAGTCTTTTAGTCGCCGAATCGCTTCCGGAAATGGTAATAAAAATGTATTTGTTGGCAAGGTAGTTTACACTAAGGTGGCCCCTAAAAAGAACCGATGAAATTGATGGTTAAGTAGGGAACGTAAATACTTATAATGGCCCTAAAAAGCGCCAGTGGTGAAACTTCCAGGCTATTCTTTATTATTATTCCTGATGATGAAGAGCTGGCTACGGGTTGCTTGATTCTTACCCTGGGAGTCTCGATGTACGGAGACTGTGATGGAGGGAGGTACGTCGATGACCAAAGAATATCTTGTCTCGGGTCGTTCCCCGGATAACCAACTGCTCAATTGCTCATCTTTAGACGGGAACATGTGGGTAAGCGCGTTGGGGACGCGACTACGAAGAAGGTAGCCGTTGTGGCTTCCCGTGCCCATCAGAGCTGTTTTACCTTGCTTACATTTGTAGCCATAATTTCTTTAACTACACCAGGTGGGATGGTGGGACTGCCACTCAACTCTGAAGAGTTGGTGCAGATTGTGCTCTGGCTAGATATGTCTCCTGGTATTCTGGCAGAGACGGCATCGGTTGGAATTAATTTATTTTTCTTTGATCGCACTCGTCGAGATTCAGGGTGAAGGGACACTTGGGTCCCTTCCCCCTTAGAGAAGAGTGTCGTCCGTAACCGGGATACCCAGCTGCAGGACAATCACCAGCATTCTCTGAACAGCTTGGTGAGCTGCCGAAGCTCGACTATACAGCTAACGATAGGCTCCGGCCTATTATAACCACACTTATTTAATTATGTTGCAGGTAGCTTCGATTTTATGTCGACGCCACCTAGCGGATTTTACTGAACTAAAGTGAAAAGCTGGCGTATTTTTGCAAAACTTTGAGCTCATTTATTGCTATTGTTATTAAATTTTTTAAGATAAAAACTATACTAAAACCATCTAGGAAGTATCATAAATCAGTGTGCGAAATTTCAGCAAAATCGGTTCAGTAGTTTTCGCGGTTAGCGATTACAACGGTTTTAGCGACTTTGCTTTATATATTAGTAAGATACCAATTATATTTAATAATGTCATAAGCTGATACTTATCGTTAGCATGGCCATTTCGTAGTTTGATAATAATAAAATCATTTCTTAGGATATGAGTATAATTTTTACATTTAAAATTCCCAAGAAATTATTAACATCCAAAGTAAAAGAAAAGAAATCCTTCTACATAATTTTCATTAATTTTTAGTTTTTTTTTTTTTTTCTTTCTAAGAAATGATTAAGCTGTTCCAATCAATATTTATCTATCTATACAATAATCATAATCTCCAAAGGCACAAAAAAACTCACACAAAAAATTCCCTAAACATTTATTTTTCGTCTTTTTTTGTAAAAAAATTTTAGGTATAGCAGCTATACTTATTGTATTGATTATATACGTAATTTCAATGTCAATTACATAATGTTGGTTTTAGACCAAACTTTTAATTAGCGAATGTAAATATCAAAACTTAATACCTTTGAAAATTATGCAACAAAAATCTGAACGCTCTTCGATACGAGTCTCGCACTCTCGACAAAAGTGCGCCTTGGTTCGATAGCTGGCCGCAGCGGGTCGCCCCGATCAGTGGAAAAAAGTTGTCTCACGCCGTAGCATTGGCGTTAACAATCTCTCTACATTTTTCTTGCACTCACGTAAATCTGATGCAAATTATCACAAGATAGCTATCTATAAACTAATTATAAACACAGTCTTGTCTTCACGCCTGCATAGATGACACTTATTTTAAAATATTTTTTAAGATAATGTAGGTAATTTTTTACATACGTATAAAATTCAAAAGATAACATTAAAGTTAATTGTGTTTAACGTAGGTTAAGGGTGAGTTTAGATGGAGTCTGTAAGTGGGAGTCTGCCAAGCTTTAAGCCAGTCTGATAGACTTCCAGACATTATTTAAGCTAACCCTAAACCATTTTAATTATTTTTTTTTTTTTTTTTAACTATTATTACTACACACATTCTCATTATACATGCACACAGCACCCTCAAAAGTGGCTGCTAAACATGCGGAAAATTCAAATTGGCTATACGGAGCAAGACGCAGTACCCCAGATAACTTGACAAAATTTCATGCACAATATTTTAATGAATTAATCCTTAGCTATTCAACCAAATAATTCAGCCCACTCATCAACAGTTTCACGAGCTTTAATAATTGATAAAATTTTTTAAATAACGCAAGTGCAAATCACCACACTACCTGGCGAGCTTACTAGTCGTGCTGATAGCACAACTAAGAAAGCAGGACACAATCAAAAAATGAGTTTAAAACGATTTGTCAGTTTAAATCAAAACAAGCTGTTCACCTCCAGAATTAACAGAGAACTGAAGAGCAGTAAGCAGCGTACATATATTTATATGTTCGTCTGTTAAAAGTTAATCAATAAGATTGCTAGGCAACAAGAATTATAAAAATTCAAACGTCCCATGGCTATCGTTTACAAGAGAGAGCCAGTTTCATCTCCTGCCCCGTATTCCATTTTTTAAAATTTGAACAAAGGACAATTGGCCATGGACAATACCAATCGCAATCAATCACCTCCTACCTATCGCCGTACACGCAAAGCCTACACAGTGGCTACATGTTCCCAACTGTGTTGAGACAATTATAAGACTTATTAGAACGAAGTTCTTTATGTCGCGTTACTCGGGGGGCTGGATATTTAAAACCGACAGATTTCTTTTTTTGAAACGAAAGTGATTTACCCGGAGTCTCTTCCTCTCAAGTTTTCCCCCTTACCCCGTCCCCCTCACCTAATGTTCTCTAAACACTTCCCCTCTCCCCACTATACATGTATATCTTCCCACCGTGCCGTGTTACTCGATGAAGTGTTACTGAATATAGATGAAGAACGTATCAATGATTTCTAAAGGCACTTATTTAGAATTCGACAAACAAATTATGTAACAATATTACATAATTACATAAATAAAGTAATTTATTAAATCAATCATAAATGAATTATGTAAGATCATTATATAAATATATTTCGAGTTTCATATCATTTTAATGGTTTTTAAGGGCACTTATTTTGAATTTGATAAGCAAATAATGGTACAATGTCATTGAGTAATTGTATCAAAATAAAACAAAAATTGTATCAATGGGCTAGAAAATCGCAAAAAAATGAGTGGAAAAAAAAATTTTTTTTAAAATTAATGAAATGAAATATGAAAAAAAAGTGAAATAAAATTACTAAAGACATGAATATATACAATGAAATGAAAAAAAATTAAATAAAAAAGGGAATAAAAAAAAAAAGATTAAATATAAAAATAAAAAACAAAATTAAATAAAGGAAATAGAAAAAAATAAAAAAAAATATAATAAAATGAAATATGAAAAAAAATAAAACAAGAAATAAAAAAAATAAAACAAAACAAGAAACAAAGAAAAAAATAAAACAAGAAATTAAAAAAAAAAAAAACAAATGAAAAAATTATAAAGGAAATTAAAACAACAAACCAGGGGGTATTAACGGGTCATGGGATCCACGGTAAGAACAAAGTTCTTTAAACATAACATGAGTATGAAAACACAATTTCTCAGGTAACAAGGAGGTCGCCAGACCCACAGGAAGAACGAAGCTCTGTAAACGTTAGTACTGCATTCATGTTGTTTACTAAAACAAAAACTTAGAAAACGAATAAAATAAAAATAAAAAAAAATAGTTTACTACTCACGGTAGTTGAACTTCGTGAGTACTGTATTCATGCACGACGTTCTCACGAAGTCCAACCAGTGTCAGTAGTAAACTTTTTTTTTTTATTTTTATTTTATTCGTTTTCCAAGTTTTTGTTCTAGTAAACAACATGAATGCAGTACTAACGTTTACAGAGCTTCGTTCTTTCTGTGGGTCTGGCAAACCCCTTGTTACCTGAGAAATTGTGTTTTTATACTCATGTCATGTTTAAAGAACTTTGTTCTTACCGTGGATCCCATGACCCGTTAATATCCCCTGGTTTGTTGTTTTAATTTCCTTTATAATTTTTTTATTTATTTTATTTTTTTTTTTTAATTTCTTGTTTTATTTTTTTCTTTGTTTCTTGTTTTATTTTATTTTTTTTTTTTCATTTCTTGTGAAAATTAAAAGGATCGTATAAACATAAGTTATAATATAACGGTAACAGGCTGCTTTATTAAATAATAAAGAAAATTAAAAACGCAATCGCCAATCACCACACAATCCGGGGTGCTTACTGGACATTTTAATAATTAATAAAATTAATTAAAAAATTCAAGCACTAATCACCTCTTAACATGGGCTGCTTACTGTTCATTTAAGAGATTTATGAAATTTATCAATTGAGAACGCGAGTGCCTAACACCACTCAACTAGGCGTGCTTTCTAGTCGCTTTATTAAATACTATAATATATAAAAAATCGCGACGGTCTATCGCCGCACAACTTGGGGTGCTAACTAGTTGTTTTATTAGTTAATAAGAAAACAAATGAAATAATGCAAGCACTAATTACCACTCAACACCGGGTGCTTACTGATGACTTTGTTATTTCATAAAATTAATACAATAACGCAAGCGCTAATCACCACACGACCTGGGGCGCTTACTGGTTGCTTCAAAGTTAATAGAATAACACTAGCGCCAATGACCACACAATCCGGGGCAGTTACTGATCGTTTTATTTATCAATGTAATAAATGAAATAACGCAAAAACTAATCTTCACTCAACCCAGGGTGAGTTCTAATCACTTTCTTAAATGATATGATGATTAAAACCACGCGAGTGCCTATCACCGCATAACTAGGGGTACTAACTGGTCGCTTCATTGATTGACATTTTTAAAAAAATAATGCAAGCACTAATCACCACTTAATCCAAGGTGTTTTCTGGTCACTTTGTTATTTAATGCAAATGAATACAACAACTCAAGTGCTAATCACCACACGACTCAGGGAGCTAACTGGTCCCTTTATGAAAGGTTGCTTTTTTTACTTTCTTAATAAATAAAGCCACCAGTAAGCGCCCACGGTTTTACTGTGATTGGAACTTACATCATTAATTAAGAAATTTTATGGAGTATAACAGTAACTAGTAAGCACCCTGAGTTGTCCAGTAATCAGCACTCGAATTACTATTTGTTCACGAGGGAAGGGGTTTTATGCTGCTCCCAATCCAGTTCAGTCATGTGGAGGTGGAAGTGGTTTACGGCGGAAAATAAATGTAACGCAAATGTGCAATAAAAATTAATACAATATATTTACAGTGGTTAAATTATGAAAATGTGCTCAAGTGAAGGCAAGTGGAGAGAAGCTTTCTCTGGCGCCGCGGCGTGCTAACTTACTATGCTCGCAGAGCAATATTTATAGAGACAAAAGTTAAAGTAGAAACTTCTAGTACATTGATAAATAAAGGTACAAGAGTAAAGGTAAAACGGTCTCTTGGGCATTGCAAATGTACGCGATGATAAAGGCGTATGATCGGAAAATTACTTCAACTTTAATATAAGGATAACGAATGTGACGCAATTTAAATTTAGCAAAGGTTTGTCGGAAAATATTCAGGTACAAAACTGAACACTATTTAATAAATTTACCAGAAAGCGCTCCTGGTTGCGCGGTGATTGGCCACTTGCGTTTTTTATTCATATTAGTGGTGAATAAACTGACCAGTCAGTGCCCTGGGTTGTGTGGTGATTAGAGCATGTATAATTTTATTTATTTTATTAATAAACAAAGCGACCAGTAAGTACCCAGGGTTGTGTGGTAATTGGTGCTTGTAAAATTTTATTAATCTAAAAGTGACCAGTTAGCACCTCGAGATGTGTGGTAATTGTTGCTTGTGTTATTTTATTTACTTTATTAATTAACAAAGTTACCAGCAAAAGACCTAGGTTGTTTGGTAATTGGCGCTAGCGTTATTTTATTATTAAATAAAGTGATTAGTAAACATCCAGGGTTGTGTGGTGATTAGCGATTGTATTATTTAATTAATTTAAAAGCGACCAGCATGTGCCCGAAATTGTGTAGTGATTGGCACTCGTGTTATTTTATTTATTGTATTAATCTACAAAGTGACTAGTAGGCGCTCCTGGTTGTGTGGTAATTGGCACTTGCATTTCTTAATTTATTTTATTAATAAATAAAGCAACCAGTTAGCGCCTTGAGTTGTTTAGTGATTGGTGCTTACGTTATTTTAGTAATTTAAAAGCGACTAATACGCACCCCAGGTCTTATGGCGATTAGCGTGTGTATAATTTTATTTATTTTAGCAATTAAAAAAGTTACCAGTAAGTGCTCCTGGTTGTGTGGTTATTGGCACTTGCATTTTTTATTTATATTAGTAAAAATAAAGTAACCAGTCAGTGCCCCGGGATGTAACATCATGAGCTTTGTCGAAGACTATCTTACGACCCTGTTTGCCCGAATAAAATCACAGCGTTATAGGTTTCGTTGAAAAGAATCTCAGCACCACGAGTTGCGTCGAAAACAATCATAGCGCTGCAAGCTTCGTCGAAAATAATCACAGAGCCATGAAATGCGTCGAAAAGAATCACAGTGCTTTGAGTTGCGCCGAAAAGAATTACAGCGCTATGAGCTCCGTCGAAAATAATCACAGATCCACGAAATGCGTCGAAAAGAATCACAGTGCTATGAGTTGCGTCGAAAAGAATTAGAGCGCTGCAAGCTTCGTCGGAAATAATCACAGAGCCACGAAATGCGTTGAAAAGAATCACAGTGCAATGAGTTGCGTCGAAAAGAATCACAGCGCTATGAGCTGCGACAAAAAAAATTACAACACTATGAGTTCTGTGGAAAAAAATCACAGAGCTGTGGGTTGTGACAAAAAGAATCACAGCACACTGAGCTGTGACGAAAAGAATCACAGTACTATGGGTTGCGTTGAAAAGAATTACAGCGCTATGAGCTGCGTTGAACAGAATCACAGCGCTATGAATTGCATTGAATAGAATTACAGCATACTTGCTTATAATGAAAAATAACTTATGTCTAATGCTTGTTACCAAAATATTATACAAGGCAGGTCTAAGAATGCATATATTATATGATTATTAATATTTTTAAGTACTCTACTCAATTTATGTTATAAAGATCAGCTATGTTATGTTATCAAATATGTTAAAAACTACTATTTTTAACAACAAAATTCGCTACAGTAGCATTAATATCCTACCTTGCAAACAGATTGTCACGTAATAGAAGCGATTTTATTGTTTTTTTTTGTTCACAGCTTCACCACATCTTATTGTTTCGTCTAAATGAAGAACAAAACTAGTTTCTGAGCCACACGTATAGTATTTAGTATACAAGTACATAATAAATATACAAAGACTGCAACATTCTAAAAATTCAATATAGTATTGTTAATCATTTCTACATGATGACAATAATTTATGATCTCTTATTTTCTGCTTTTCACATAAAATAAGCGGTTTTATTAAAATTTCTTATACATACACGTAATTTACGTATAATCCATACAGCAAATCACAACACCTCTAACAGATTTAGATCTTTGTAGCTTACGGTCTTCGAAGAAAATTTAGTCTGATACGAATTTGTTAGATAAATATTACTGATGCATGAATGTCGATAATTTTTTCGTCCTTTTGGGACCACTGTGTATCGGTCCGTTAACTACGATCTATTGTTATACGAAAAAATAGCGTACTAAACTTCGTTGTGTTATACGTTTTGAAACATCCTGAAATGCATTGATGATCAAATTATGCATTGTTAGCATTACAACTTCAATTATTCTTGAACTAACTGTGCTTGAAACTTGAGGGATTCAAACATGCTCTTGACCATCAACACAGAAACGTCCACGCCTTGTATATTATACTGCAGTTCAAATTAATGAAAGGTATAATATAACTTAATACTGCCATGACATGTAAGTACTTTATCATGCAGTAATTTAATTTCATAGGAAAATATTTACATCTAATAAATGTTTAATACTATGTTTTTTATTAGCCCCATAGCCACAAGTATTGTATGTAAATTGAGCAATGGTAACTTGGTATTTTAATACTAATAACCTTTTTTGAAGTAACACTACGTTTATACAAGCAAATTTCTCATTAATTTTTTTTTTCTAATATTTAGTTACAATTTCTTCTAATATTTAGTTTCGCATTCTCTAATTTAAAAAATTTATGTTGAGAAACGTTTATCAATACTGGGGTAGCAAACATGTAATTAACATTTCTGAAACATAATTTACAATTATTCATTAAAAAATTATCATGGTGTGTAAAACTAAGACAGTAAAAATCTAATTTTTTTAAACCTATCTTCGAACTTTTTTTTAAAATTTCTTATCGAGATGAAATAGTTTTTTTTAAATATCGTAAGGTCAAGAAATTGGTAGGAAAAAACGTATTTCCGGTACGGTCAGAGCATTGTGGGAGTCATGATCGGGTATCTATACGTATAAATACCTGGACTCAACTGCTGCATACCTCCCGCTCACGTTGTCCATGATAAAAGAGGAACATTAAATTTATCCGCAGAGTCAGTAATAAAAGAAAATTTGCCAGGACTCAAACGGTCGCCCGTCCCATTACTAACCGTGACCAGTGTTGCTTGACGTCACTCTTATCGGCCGAGCTGCAACTCTACCGCCACGCCGTGGTATCGTGTCGGTTGAGAAACCGTTGTCTCTACGTCTAAAATGATTCAACGCCATCTTTTGCATACATGCATAGAAAAAACAAAACAGGCACACCGTATGGGAGATGGAAGGGGTACCAGTGTGCCTGACGCTGCCTACTCGTGAGCACCGCTGCAGTCAGTGGAGGAATGCACGGACTTCATCAGAGATAAGTAAAGAGATTGCTAACGCCAGAGCTACGGCGTAAGACAACTTTTTTCCACTGATCGAGGTGACCCGCTGCGGCCAGCCGTCGAACCAAGGCGCACATTTTTCGAGAGTGAGAGACTCGTATCAAACAGCGTGCACCTACGAGTAGAGGAGTAGATTCGTGTGGAAATGAGCATATAGGCGCACGTTTTGGAGACACGTAGAAGGGGTATACCGAATGTGTGCCTACGAGGACAGGAGTAGATTCGCGTGGAAATGAGCATGTAGGCGCACATTTTTTAGATCCGTGAAAGGGGCGTATACTGAATATGTGCGCCTACGAGGATGAGAGGAGTGGAAATGACTATATAGCTATATAGCTGAGCGCACAGTCAACGCAAGCGACGACACGAGTCTTTCTCTGTATACTTATGTACCATAACCAAAAATACTTATAAGTATATGCTATTCAATTGACTCTTGTTTCAATGTTATCTATATCAATCTTATTTTATTAAAATGTAGAAGAAAAATGCTCTAAATTATATACAATATCTTTGGATTTCGAGACATTTCTTTTTCATTGGATTTCGTACTTTCATACTTGTTCGGAAACTCCACTAATATTTTTTAAAAATATTCAGCTCAAACTACTTTTTAAGGATGTTAGTTCAGCTGTAATCTCAAGCTCCAGAGGTTATCCATAAATATTTATAAGTTCTACATCAGAGGCGTCAAAACGTTGGATAGCTAAGGAGTTTAAGGCTTAAGCTGCAGATTGTGTTGTTTTGCGATCTTGGTTTCGATTTCAACTAAAGGCTTTTTTTTTTTTTTTTTTCAATGCGATTCATCATTCTGTTACATTTTTTAATTTTTTCTTATTTATGTGTCTTTTAAATTTATATATTGTGTCGACAACACTTTTTTCCGATTCGTCGAAACAAAACCGAAGACACAATAAAACTTACCTTTATTACGATAGTAGCAAACATGATTATCACCAGCAATGTCCCTGGTCATCTGATGATAGGCGCTTTAGATTTTTATTTATTTGATTTATAAAATGGCTTGTAAGCGCTACTGGTTATTCAGTGATAAGCGCTTGCGTTATTATTTTATGTTTTAATAATCGATAAACTGGCTAGTAATTTTACCCCAGGTTACCTACTGACAGGAGCTACAGTTATTTATTAGAATTTCATTAATACATGAATTGGCTGTAAAGCTCTCTGGATGATTTCATTACTGTTGCTTATGCAATTTATGCAATACAAATAATTTGCATTACATTTTGAAGGTTTATTTGTAACTTTATGATCATAATTAATTTTTTTATTTATAAACTGACTCACACACATATATTTAATATTTGATTTTTTTTAATGATACATGCATTAGTGTATAACTACCGAATCATAAAAAACTTTTTAAATTCAGAAGTATTTTATGAAAAGAAGATTATCATGCACTACCATATTATTAATATGATACATTAAATTTCAACTATCTAAATTAAGTCCAATAGTACTATGCAGTATCTGAAGCTATTTACTGTAAGGGTTAAAATATGAGGTATCACTTCAAGAATAAGAAAAAAGCCAGAAGCACAAAAAACTCACCTTTATTATATACAGTGATAAAAAAGGATCTATATACATACATTGATACATAATTACGTATTTGCAGATATAATACATATTTACATGAGCAATAAATATTTATACATATTATACATATTTACATGTCCATAAACAAATAATACACATTTACATATCTACATACATACATTTATATACATATTTACAGCCATACGTTTGTAAATACATACTTATTCATACGTACTCATTTAGACATATATTGACACTTGAATAATGACTTGAGGGGCAGTGGATAATCACACGATCTGTTAAGAGCTAATCAAAGAGTCGGAATAAAAACTCCAAAATGTTGGATGATTCTTTGAGCTACGTTTTGTTGGTCTTAACGCCAACCTCATCAGCCTCACTTTATTAACAAAAAAACACAAAAAAATTAGTAATTAACATTGTTGGGTGACTACTTACAATAGTATATTTCTCACCTAGAGCGGAAAGTACAACTTGCGCACCCGGAGGGCGCTGTTGTTTTATATTTCTGCCCAAGGTGTGAATGACATTTTTTGTATCAAGGGCGGAAAGTGCAACTTTTCGCCGGTGGCTACACTTTCCGCCCGCCAATTATTTTTCACCCAAGAGAGGGAAAAATGTCATCCACACCTTGGGCAGAAATATACAAAAACCGCGCCCTTTGGGCAAGCAAGTTATACTCTTCACCCTAGGTAAGAAATATACTATTCCTACTTTGGGCATTTTAGAGAGTGTGGTGTGCCCGTGGTAAGAAAAATAGGGTTTGCACCAGGTGCACCACCAAGTACAAAAACTACTATAACCATAAACACATCCAAAAAATTATTGTATGCAAGTAGTCGAATATAGAATATTCATATAAATATTATAAAATTAAATAGTTAATCACATCTATTTCGTTATGAGAATCGTAACACACTGTTGGTAAACTGAAGCACATAAAAAATAAAAAATACTCCCAATGAAAATTACAATTTACTCATTTACAATGTACGTGCTACAATACAAAATTTCTATTTCTTACAATTTATTACGTTATTGTTAAATGTATATATATATATATATATAGAGCGCGTGGTGGCTCAGTCAGCTAGGTCGCGGATTGGCACGCGGGGAAACTGTGGGTTCGATTACCGGCCAGTGCGACTTATCGAGCAAGTACCTCTGTGATTTTTCACATGTGCTTTTTCACCACGCAATGCCCCTCGAGGAGGGTTTAGGCGACCTCCTCGCAGCAAAATTGCCTGATTCTCCCTACCCCCCTCCCAGTAATGGAAGGCCTCCTGTCTCTCTTCCATTCCTTCTCGAAAGTGCTAAGTTTCCATACTAGTGCCCTTATTAAAAGGAGCCGGAAGTAGACTATAATTAAGAAAAGAAAAAAAAATGTATATATATATATATATATATATATATATGTACATATAGATTGTTAAGATATTTCTGAGTAGACGCCTTACACTGTAATTTACAAAATATTTTGTGGTTTCTGTGTTAATAAAGTGAGCCTGATAATATTGGCCTTAAGACTAACGAAACGTTGCCCAAACAAACATCCAACATTTTGGAGATTTTTTTTGCTGCTTGATGAGCTCTTAACTGATCGTGTGCTTATGCACTGCCCCTTAAGTCATTATGGAAACAATTGAGAGCAGAACTCCATGTTCAACAACCAACATATTTGCACTTTAATTTGTGTTTGCTGCTTCTTAGGCATAATATGACTTTATATAATTATTTGCAAAAAGTTATATGTTGGAATAAAAAGATAAATTTATGATTTCTAAAAAAGTGTCAATTGACACTAAACATAAGACAAAATTTTACTTATTGAAACTAGTAGTTAATCACTTAAAAAACTATTAATTTCTGGCAATGAATACATATTTATAAATATATTTTATTTAATGTAGTGCTTTATGTGGGCAATAACTGTTTTTAAAGAAAACGTTCATAAAATCGTAAATTGTCATTTGAATACTGATAAATCAAATTAAGCTTTTTTTAATATTTTCATTTTACGACTACTTGTTTTAATCACTAATTTCACTTCTTCTCTGCGTTTTTGATTATTTTGCCGAGTAATATTAAATACTTTAACTTTTAATAAAAATTTCAACGCATCGATTCGGTGTTGGTAGCACGGATTACTTTTCTACAACCATTTAGGAAATTCATTATTAGTAATTTTTTCTACTACATCGATTAGACACTTAATGAGTTTTTTTTGAGGCCAAAGACTTGCATAATGTTGTTCATAAGCATCTAACTGACAAAAAATAATTTTAGAAAAAACATCTGTGGGTCTAGTTAAATACGCAACTTCTGATAATGACTCGTCAGTATGAGTGTATTCTCTACATATAGTGTAATGTTCGTCAACGATAACTACTTCTTCCACAGTTTTAACAAATACTTTTTTACAATCAGGACATTTACTATTTTTTAAAGCATTTTTAGCAGTGTAACCACTCAAGTAAGTAACAGCTCAAGTAAGTTTCTCTCATACATACCTTTGGTTTCAAAATCTACTTTTTTCGATGAGTCTACGGGTAAAAATGTTTCCATCATTTCGGCTGCTTGCAAAAGTTCTTGTATTTCGGCAAATTCTAAATCAGGTAAATTGTTTGCAGCAGCTGCTAAAGAGTCCACATTTTCATCGCCACATTCAGTATTTTTCGTATTTATAAATGAATTTGATTCTGTTGTTTGAACGTTTCCGTGCTGACGAGTGTCGATAAAGTCAGCTGATATAATGTGTCTAAAAATTAGACGGTACATCCGGCAAGTTGGATTAGGATTAAAGCCACCTCTACCTTGACATTTAGAATTACAATGTTCAACGCTATCTTGGTTACAGAGACCAGTTGCTAATTCAAACTCTGGATTGTTTAACTCTACTTTAAGATATTCAAATAACTGTAATAAACAATTTGCAGTTAAAGATAAGCCAATAAAACATGGTGGTCTACCAACTGTCTCAAATTTGCCGCGTTTACCCGAGCGTACCGGATGTGTCGTCCACTTTTTAGACCATTCCACAAATTCTTCAAGACGCTTTTGGATTTTCAGGTTGAGATGGGACAGTGGACGCTTTTGTTTTTCTACGTTACAAAATCTTTAAGAATTACATGCATCAATTACAGTATCTAAACGTTTAACAAACTCAGCTGACTGCTCCCACGTGTCTGATGTCAACCCGTTTTCATCACCTCTTTTACCAGCTTCACCAGCAGTTACCATAGCAGCTGCCATTCGTCTGCTAAGAAGTTGGAAAGCTAATTTTACTTTCACACTCTTAAAGTTATTAGGGTTGAAGTGCCTATCGCTTAAAAATGTGAGTAAATTAGATGAAGGATTCATATTATCTACCTCGTACGTGTCTGATACATCTTTCCAAGACATAATAACTTTGTCGTGTACGAAAATATACTTATGCGTTCTCAACTAATATATCAAACGTTTGATAAGATGAGGCCAATCAAAAGCAGCAAAAATTTTCATTCCTTCATGCTCAAAGTATGGTTGTTCTACGTCTACTTTTAAATATTTTTTAAACAGTGATTGGTTATTTAAACCTTGGTCGCATACAATAAATTTAGCAAAAGCTCCACTTTTAAACAGTGCTGATAACATTTGACGTAAAAGAGTATGCAACTGTTCAGCAGATGCACCATTTTCTATCATAATCAACTTAATAACTTAAATAAACTTCGTTGGATTCGCTTTCATCAACGTTTGAAAAAATGCTGTTTTTCGAAGGGTATGATGAATCATTCATGTGTTTTGTTACGACAAACGATTCACCGTTATTTTCGATGCTGCAACTAACTACGCTATTTTGGTATGCAGGGATTGAAAACGCTTCACTATTACCTACACTTTCTCGCTGATTACTCACATCTATTCGTCCCTTTTGTACATCACTTGCGTTATGGTCCATACAACACAGTTGCGCCATTTGTCCAGATTCAGCAGTTTCTGGCTCAGATTCTCCCTCCATAATCTGACCTTTATCCACTCGCCAATCGATAGGCACTGCTTTGGCCCGCAAGCGTAGAGTACCGTCTTTATTCTGTATCACATCATCCTTCGCAAAATAATCACTGCACAGGCCTGCTGATCGTATAAAAGATGCTGACCAAGTAAGGAGATCGTTGTTGCCTGTGTAGTAGAATATTTCACCAATTCACCTATCTATTGAAAATATATGTTTATTGAATAACCTACTCTATTCATCGACAAAATAATGAACGCAACGTTACTATAAATAATGAGTAGGAAAAAATGTTTTGTCAAGTAGAAAATCTCCATTATTTGCTGTGTACGAGTACATTGGCACCATCTAATACCAGACTTGTGCCAATTTGCAGAATCTTTTGAAGACTTCATTCATTGTCAAATTGAAATAATATATTATTGTGAATTATTACAATGCTGAACGTACATATCAAAAGAACAACAAAAGAACAACAAAGACTGTTCATTGTGATTGTTTACTGTATAAAATTTGTAAACACACATTTGGAATTGTGAAATAAAGTCACTAACAAAATTAACAATACATTCTTAATATCATCGTGTTGAAGCAGGAACTGAGATAGTCTGTAAAGTGATGTGGATGAGGCATGAGTGACTGCAATGACAGAACTGCATGCTTACGATTACATGCGACTTATTTTATTTTCTTTACTACAATGAGATCATTAATTTGTTAACTTAAGGTGGCTTGGGTGGTTAGTACCGTACCTAGAGTACGGTACCATAAGGGCCCCTAAAAAATCAACACTTTTCGACGGTAAGCTTTTCACTAAATATAGTTATTTCAATAAAACTAAGGTATAAGATCAAGTAATTGCCAGAAAAGTACCGTATATTTTTAAAAATTTAATAGATTTTTCGTAAAAAAAAAAAAAACACGAGAACTGTTTTAAATTTTTGAGGTTGATCAAGTACTTCTAGAGTAACAGCCGTTTTAGTGATAATTCCCATAAGACTGCAAAAATTAAGTCGTTGACGACCCCAGTACTTTTTTATCGCAAATGAATTTGGCATACTTTATTAACATAATTCCAGAGTTTCAGAATTTTTGGTCAAGCGGATAAAAATCGCCCAAGCTACCTTAAATTTCTTCTTAATGACAGAACTGTGGAACATGCGCTTGTTACGATTTCTCTCATGTATATTTCCTATGCGCCTATGTCAGGTGGCGCCGTCAAGTGAGAGAAATTGGCCCTTGCTAAGATCGCCAGAAGACATGGACCCTTATCGGAAAGTTTTCTAATAAATTTAAAAAAATTTTACTAAGAGTGAATTGACCAAATGAATCCGTGATTTGATCGTGTATAATGTTAGTGTACAGTAACAAATTATTTTTTGTGTTGTCATGTGCACTACAAGATTGGAAAAAATAAAAACATAGATTGCGACTGTGATAACGTAGCATATAATACACATATAGGTGCATTATACATGCTTACACTTGTGTAAAGCTTAAAGGGTACCCTGTATACTTATATATATATATATATATATATATATATATATATATATATATATAAGTGCATTATACATACATTGCATTACATAACATAAGTGCATTATATATATATATATATATATATATATATATATATGCTATATTATGAAAGTCGCAATCTATGTTTTTATTTTTTTCAATCTTGTAGTACACATGAAAACACCAAACAAAATTTGTGGGAATAAATAGTAAATTTACTTACTTTACATGTAGTTGTTTGTATGCATCCTAGTATGTATGTGTATGTAACCATACTTATACATATGAATATATAATTGTATACTACACAACTTCACTGCTTACGACCTATACTCCAAACATATTTAACCTAATAATATTTTACATATATGTTTAGTATATAAATAAAAAAATTGATTGTAATCATAGAGTTACAAATAAACCTTTGAAATGTAATGAAAATTATTTGTATTGCATTAATAGCATAAGCAACAGTAATGAAATCATCCAGAGAGCTTAACAGCCAATTCATGTCTTAATGAAATTCTAATAAATAACTGTAGCGCCTTTGAGTAGGTAACCTGGGGTAAAATTACTAGCCAGTTTATCGATTATTAAAACATGAAATAATAACGCAAGCGCTTATCACTGAATAACCCGTAGCGCTTACAAGCCATTTAATAAATCAAACAAATAAAAATCTAAAGCGCCTATCATCAAATGACCAGGGACATTGCTGGTGATAATCATGTTTGCTACTATTGTAATTAAGGTAAGTTTTATTGTGTCTTCGGTTTTGTTTCGACGAATCGGAAAAAAGTGTTGTCGACACAATATATAAATTTAAAAGATACATAAATAAGAAAAAATAAAAAAATGTAACAGAATGATGAATCGCATTGAAAAAAAAAAAAAAAAAAAGGCCTTTAGTTGAAATCGAAACCAAGATCGCAAAACAACACAATCTGCAGCTTAAGCCTTAAACACCTTAGCTATCCAACGTTTTGATGCCTCTGATGTAGAACTTATAAATGTTTATGGATAACCTCCGGAGCTTGAGATTACAGCTGAACTAACATCCTTAAAAAGTAGTTTAAGCTGAATATTTTTAAAAAATATTAGTGGAGTTTCCGAACAAGTATGAAAGTACGAAATCCAATGAAAAAGAAATTTCTCGAAATCCAAAGATATTGTATATAATTTTGAGCATTTTTCTTCTACATTTTAATTAAATGAAATTGATATAGATAACATTGAAACGAGAGTCAATTGAATAGCATATACTTATAAGTATTTTTGGTTATAGTACATAAGTATACAGAGAAAGACTCGTGTCGTCGCTTGCGTTGGCTGTGCGCTCAGCTATATAGCTATATAGTCATTTCCACTCCTCTCATACTCGTAGGCGCACATATTAAGTATACGCCCCTTTCACGGATCTCCAAAATGTGTGCCTACATGCTCATTTCCACACGAATCTACTTCTCTCCTCGTAGGCACACATTCGGTATACCCCTTCTACGTGTCTCCAAAACGTGCGCCTATATGCTCATTTCCACACGAATCTACTCCTCTACTCGTAGGTGCAAGCTGTTCGATACGAGTCTCGCACTCTCGAGAAATGTACGCCTTGGTTTGACGGCTGGCCGCGGCGGGTCGCCCTGATCAGTGGAAAAAGGTTGTCTCACGCCGTAGCATTGGCGTTAGCAATCTCTCTACTCATCTCTGACTTTATACAGAAAACCATACCAAATAGAAGTTATTTGAAACGTAGTAATTCCCCATCAACCTTGATTGACATTGTGTTTATTTAACAACTTTTACGATGGACAGCACGGATAAAATGTTCAATGACTGTAAGTATTTACAACCTACATCGATGTTTTGCCGTGTTTTGCATTCAATGGGGGATATAATTTTAAAGATGCTGATCTACGAAGTTATGTTGTACAGAGTGATCTAACGTGTAAAAACCTGTAATGTATGAGATTTTGCGTAGAGTGACATTGGTTGCAGGTTACATTGTGATTACTGTCGTTTGTGTCCTAACTTGTGCATGTATACTATTACAAACACTCAGTCAACATACTATCTTGCCTTAATACAACTGCTGTACCATTATGGTTGAGTAAAAAAAAAAAGAATTCGTGCTCTGATTTGGGGTCTCATTTCATAATATTTCTTTCACATATTTTTTAAAGTTGTCATAAATCACCTTCAATTTTTTCTACATGTTATATTTCTTTAAATATCGAGTTCATAGCCTGCGATAAGTGGTGCACGGTAGAAGACAAAAAGATAGACAGAAAGAGAGAGAGGGAACTCAGTAGCTATATTCAATAACATGAGGCACGTATACGTATATACGTAAATGTAATATTTGCTGATGTGTGCAGAAGCTGTGATGCTGCTACACATTATTTATTTCTCTTTTTCACGCGCTTTCAAATGACCTTAAAGATAGTAGTTACAGGTGGGTCACCTATATAATTATATGACTATAGAGAAGAATAAGACAGAAAGAGATAGAGAGAGAGACAGAGAGAGAGAGATTGTTCAGTTAAAGTGCTCATCCAAAGTAGCGCGAAATTCAAATTGGCTATATCAAGTTAGACACAAAATCCCAGATAACTCAACGGGATTTCATATATAAAAAATTAATAAATTTAACCCAAGCTATTCAACCCAATAACCCAACGCGCCCATGAGCTGCCTCAAAAACTTGCTGATAGCTTTTTTAATTATTAAATAGCAGTTAACAATAAGAAAGGCACCAATCACAACAAAACCCAGGGCTCTTACGAGTCACTTTATTCATCAATAAAATAAATATAAGACACATACGGCAATCACCAGGCAA